>NW_027114857.1:555256-558916 GCF_000696795.3 Halyomorpha halys
AAGGAATTTGGGCTTTACCATCTCGTTGGGAGAAGGTTACCGACTGTAACGGTGGATATTTTGATGAATAAAGGTGATTATTTGAAAATATTTATTTATTTATAATTTACCCCAAAAAAACGACAGGACTTTTTGAATGACCTGGTATATATATGATCTGGTTTTTTTCCGACATTTACCTCCCTACTATAACGAGAAATATATCTCAGATTACTTAAAAAAAAAAAAGTTTTTCTAACAAATCAATTAATTTATTAATAATGCGCAGGATGATGGAGACTCCTGGTATTAATCAGTTGTCCTACTTGAAGCGAAATTGGTTTAAAAAAAGGAGGTTCTTAATCCATCGAGAAAATTTCAGGGCACGCTCGGAATTTAGCAATTATGATATGTACCCTTGTTGAGAATTATGCGGGATCATTCCCATCATTTAAATGACGGATATTTTCTCTTTTAAATTGTTTTCCCTTTTTAATATACCCATGCTTTTATTAAATATAGTCCAATAACTTCTTTATTAAGTGATTCGCTTGATATGTCCGCCGTAATTTATAAACTGATAATGGTTTTATGAAGATATATTGTTTTGTTTTTTTGTTTTTTAAGACATGATTATTCTCTTCCCTATAACTTTAATTCGTTGAAATGCTCTTTTATTGAAAGTTTTATTTTATCATATTTTCCATACTTGATGTGTAATATGTGTTAGAGTATTAATTAGATAATTTTTTGTTGTTAATAGGTTTTCACATATAAATATATATTTGTAGTATTATCAATGCTTTACGATATTTTATTATTTCATAATAAATATATTATGGAGCTTATATTTATTTACGATGCGTATTATCTTATTGTTGATATTTATTTTAGTTTATACTTACTTTTATTAGTCTTATTTATTTATTTTTATTCAAGATGTGTGTATGGGGTGAAGGTATAAGCGTGGGAATGACGAACCCAGCCTATGAAAACCACGTCATGGAACGCGCGATGTATTTCCTAAGTACATCGCACGAGGCCTTGGACCTCCACGGTCTGTCGCGCCAATTATAATAATAATAATTTTTATTCAAAATAGTATGATTAAATACGCACAGCCCCAACACTTATTGCCATGAGGGTAGCAGATTGCATAATTTCATTCCAGTTAAGAAAAAAAAAATCATATTTTAAGTTACATTTCGTTACATTCATATGCTGTTGACTCAATTACGTAAAGATTTAAATTATCATTTTACCTATTAATATATAGTTTATTATGTAAGTTATTATTCAGGGCATCAATTTTGAAAGTTTGAATGAGTAGGGGAGAGGGGGGTTGTGTCAGTATATATACCACAGTATATTGTGAGTCAAATATAATTTTAACCAATAAGTACCAATTAACATAAATCTATCGAATTTTCAAGCCATTTATATTTTTTTTTCTTGCAGAAATTGTCTGCGAAACTTAATAAAACTCAACCGTTACCAGTATGTTTTCTTGAGAAGGTTAGATTGAAGGCGGACGATACACTTCCTCGAAAATCTTATTTTTGCCTAAGGCTGACGACAAATTGGGATGATTGAATCTGGCGTTTTCAGCACACGTGAAATTTGTGGGGGAAATGGGTTTTTGGGTCTCATCCTGTCTCAAACGTCTATTTGTCAAATATTTCTGAGAAATATTAAATTCCCAGTCACCTATTTTCCATCCCCTCTGCTTTTTACGTAAAAATTCGATTGATATTAGTGATATTCGGTTGATCATATATTTCATTATGTTCGACCTTTTTCTTGTTATTAAATGAATTCTTCAACCCTCTTCTTGAGAACCAGTGAAAATAAGAGTAAATAAGTTTTCTTTTTATTTTGTTTTTAAAACCGTGTTTTGAATAATAAAATAAATTGATTCATTTCTATTGATTTTATAGAATGGTGTTTCATTTCGAACTTATTATTTTTACATTATTAAAAATCAAATTTGTCTTCAGTTTTGTACTAGATCGGATTTATGTATATTAAAAGCAAGGACAATATATGTTTATATTTAATTAAAACGAAAAATCCTTTCTTTTTTTTAAGTACAAGTTAAAATTATGAATGAGTAGTACAAGTTATGAATTTTACTTTTTTTTATGAATACTGGAAACTCATTGATCTTTATTAAATTAAATTTATAGATTAAACTTCCTCACAATCACAAAAGTTCTTATCGCAACTGTAGTACCCATGTTTGATAAGGATTCGGACTAATGATTTTTATTTATTTATTTAGTAAACTATAACTAATGTGGTCCGACCGGAGAGTAACACCTATCCGTCGGTGAAAAAATGATATATAAGAATATAATATAAAATGTATTATTTTCATTTTATTTCGCCGATATATTAAAAATATAGTATGGGAGAAAATTGCAATTTTCGGATTCAAAACGTTTAACTCAGGTAGGTCCCAGTAATTGAGTCCAAAGTCTTGCCAAATGTTCTTTGTGTGTAATCCTAGCTCAAAAGATAGATCGATTTTACTAATTGTTTTTTGTTTTCTCAAAGGCGGCTCCAAAGATTTTGATTACAACAAAGTAAAACTAAAACTAAATGATTTTTAATATCAGGTGTGTTTTATTCTTACTGAAATACTTCAAGAGGGTTTCATTGCCGAATTTTCAAAAAATCTTGTTCGAGAGTACCTTTAATTTTGTTTATTTGTAATACATAACCTGTTCTTATTACTTAAAGTAATAAAAAATGAATAAATACAAAATATTAAAGAATTTGATGAATAACTAATGATGAAAGTCATGAATAAGTCAATAGATAAAATAATGATAGAAGTCAGAATCAGAAAATACAGAGAACAACCGATCTCTCCCATTCGCTTAAGTAACTTCGTTATTATTTGTTAAACTGTTGTATTCTTGGCAGGGATAAAGTTGATAAATATTATTTTTACCTCCAGAAACCCTAAATTACGTTATTTTATAGTAAGTGAAAGTTGTGTGATGAGTGCACCACACTAAATGTTTTTTAAATAATCAGGTAGTGTGGAGGCTTTAACAGTTTAGAAGATAATACTATACTATTTGAATATTATTGCTAGAAATAAAACTAATAATTTATTTTAATAGTATAAGATACTAAAAAAAAAACTCAAATACTATAATGATGATGTTATTTAAAAATATAAAATACTAATTTAAACTAAAATACAAGTAATGATTAAATGAGGCGTTTGGTTTCAAAACCGGTTACATCCATTTTTTCCAAAAATTTTTTTATTTTATTTTTTATAAGTTTTTAATGTTAGAAATGATGTGTTAGACGCGTTTGTTTCAAAAACGTCTAGATCCTTCTAAAATCAATACTAAAAGATTCCATTTCTCATCAAAAGCGGTTCCATCCAAACTTCACCAATCGGCCACTTGGAGCAGTCCTATCGACCACTTTTGTTTTGGTAATTGACCATAACCTTCTCATTCTTCAACCAAGTCACCGAAATCTTGTTTTAAATATTTCCCTCAAGTGACAAACACGGAAAAGAGAGTGTAAACCCTTTAATTATGGAAAAAAATCCTGAAATTCAGTTGGTGCAACCAAGAAAAAGGCCGAAACTTCAACAATCTTGGAAACGCTCCTTAGAAAAGTGTGAAAGGTTTGTGTTTATCTTTCTTTAGTAAA
>NW_027114857.1:560881-561601 GCF_000696795.3 Halyomorpha halys
ATTTAAAAAAAAACAGGTGATGAAAAGACGTCAAAAAATTTTGTTTGAAGTTAATTGTTTGCAAAACGACGAAAAAAATAAAAAAAAAAATTGCTAAATTGATTAATTTTTTAAATTTAATCTTTTTTGATCAGTCCTGAAAAATTTTTGAAAATGGATGTAACCGGTTTTGAAACCAAACGCCTCAAATGATATACTGGCGGTACTTACATTTTCAGGGAGATGTTCCAATAGCAGTAAGCGTTTTTTTTTTCTGTCATTTTGATGTTGCTGTTCTTAGTAACGGATTTTATCAATTAAAGATTTGACGTTTTCATAACATTTAGAGTTAAGAAAGATCCCACGCTGCATATTCTTGATATAGGATAGTGCTTAGTCCATAACATTCGTTGCCATTAGTTTAAGTTCCACAATTCTTACATCAATACTCGGGATGTCAATGTTTATTTCATTATTATTAATTAGAAAATGATTATATTGTGAGAATGGAAAATTGTCCTTACTGAATGAGTTGTCATACTGCTTATTCATCATTAAAATATTTTTATTTCCATAATTAAAAGTTCTTTTAAAGCGCCCTTGGACTATCAACTCATGAACAAAAGTAGATAGATCAAATGTTATGAGAAATACTGGAAGTTTATTGATTGACCGTGTGTAAAGATGAAAGGAATATGGTCCGGGTGCGGTCAAGAAAAACTCAAATAGTAGAAATATACT
>NW_027114857.1:562464-567732 GCF_000696795.3 Halyomorpha halys
AAACGGAAATCCCCAATTCAGTTTTCGAATTTATGAACTCAGTGGATATGTAAAAAAAAAAAAAGAAAGAAAGAAAAAAAATCTCAATTAAATAAGTCTTGTGAAAAAAAAAGAGAATGGATCCTGGAAGCCTGTGAATTTATGGTGGACAGAAAATAAAGTGAAAATCCTTTACCAAAGTAACATATTCAGAATCGTATACCCTGCAATGGACAACAAAAAAAAAGCAAAATTGTTTTGTAAAAAGACTAAAATTCATCGTACAATTGTTGAATAATTGTTGTAAATGACCAAGAAGTTAATGTTGGATATTATTGTAGTTGCAAAAACGAGGTAATAGGCTTGTGAAGTGGATAATGATATGATAAGATGGATCATATGAAGGACGTTCAGTCACAAGAAGTAGATGTGACATTCAAACATCCTGAATGTAGAAAAAGCCCTCGACTTGTAGACCCAGAAGTCCCTCTACGCGAGAAGGGTAGGATAGAGCCAGGGATTTATTTTTATAGAAATGTTTACATTTCATAATATAATAATTCCTTAACATCTTAACATTACATTGTCGTGCCATTGATTATGAAAGCCGAGAGTGGGTTTCAGTGGTGAATTTAATATTTGAAAGATGCCCAGAAAAATTTTTCCCAGGGGCTTTGGTTTATCTCCAGGAGCCTTTCCAAGCAGGAAAACTGTTAGGAGAAAAACTGTATATTATGCAAGAAAGTATACGGAAGAAAAACATGTATTACTAAAATATTCTGTCTGTTTATCTCAAGTATTGAAATTTTAATGCTACATATTCGTGAAAATATTATAAACCGATCCAGATTTTATTATGAACCAATGATAACAAGAAAATTTGATAAAAATAAAATATTTTAGAAAGTTTTTAGTAAAATGGGTTCGGATTAAATAACTTATTCACAAGTATTCATCTTTATCATTATTTGGCATAGTTCAAAATATTATAATAAAAATAATTTTTGCAGCTCAGAACTGGTCGTCAGTCATGTTTCAGAATTTTTTTTATTGATATTTACAACTGTATAAAAAATACAAGTAAATTTAATCACAATGACATAATGATATGATACAGCATGTAGAGAAACTACCCAGTAGTAGAACTCTAAAAACAGTTTACAATATAAGGTCAGGAGGCCATCTTCTTTTCAGGCGCCTCGGAGGTGTTTCAGAATTAAACACAGAGTAATGAAATATACGTTTGATATGTTTTAGCTGTTGTAGCTCCCATTCTATCTATTGTATTCCTAACAGCTAAGAGAAACAACATACGATAATAATGGAATAGGGCTGAATAAATATAGTATGATTGCTTAGGAAACTTAGAACACAAAATAATTTAATAAATATATAATTTAAAAAATAAATACTTATTTGTGCTTTTCACTGACCACACCCCTAATCATCTTCTCATCATGCATGGTCATCTAGTAACTCATCATTAGAGAAAATTTTTATATGTTTTCATTAATAAAATGAACCTCCGGTTGCATTTGGAATAATTCAATATCTAATTTTCATATAAATTTCCCGAACCTTTTGTATAGTTTAACTAAAAATCGGATGATTTTCTAACAAAAAATGTTGAAAAAATGTGTTCTCCTAAAGATATAGTTTTGGTGGATAAAAAAAAAAATCTTTTGATAGGTAAAAAAATTATTTCTTGACATTGAAAACTCAAAACTGAAATATTTGAAATCCAGTCGTAAATATTTTTTATGTATAAATCTAAATGGACTAGACACCATAATAGGTTTAAAATATGGTTATATTATACAAATTATATAGCATGATGTTTTTATTAATTTATTTTATATTACCTACATTTTTTCCAAGTTGGCCATTATTGGGTTATCTCAGATTTAAACATCAAATCAAAAGGGTGTAGTACTGATAAGTTATATATCAATATAGTACTTGATCTAATCTTTAATAAAAAATCAACAATAAGGAATATAAGTGACAAAAATTAAGAAACTAGTTTAAATAAGACTTAGGTATAATAGTGCTACAATTTTAGGAAATGTATGTGAGGCTGTAAATTTAAAATTTACTATTTATCTTAATTATGACCTTAATTATGAAGCCCAGGTGATGGGGAAAAATTAATAAGAAAATTGAGACTAAAAGGATCTATTTCATCTTAATTGATGATACATACCTTCATAAAAAAACTTGTTAGATACAAAAATTTACTTAGTTTAATACTTTAAATTTAGTTACTTCTATCAATTTGATTAATTATAATTGCAGTTGTTACTTTTAATAATTAAGGAGTTGGCCGTTATTAATTTAAGGCTGTACATGTACAAATTTAGTGTACACATTATTCCACATTCAATTCCCAGCTTGAGATGAAATTAATCCTTGTACATTTCAGATATATATTTCATATAGTAAATGAAAGTAAAATATGATTCCTGTAACAGCTGGGATGGATAAACAATAATTACCTAATTCTTTCATATTTTATATCCATCCATTGTTCATTCATATTAACAATAAAGGATGTTTATTATTTTTTTAAATAAAAAACTTTAAAGATTTACTTAAAATGTTTGTGTGACATTTTATATTTTTCTGTGGCCATAAAAATTTGTGGGGCCAACGGAAGCAGCATTGCAACACACCTGTCTACCAATCCAAAGGTTGTGAGTTCGAGTCCCCGGCCCTACCCGGTTTTTTCTTATAACACAGCATAACATTAGACAATACTCACTCCCTTTTGTGGCATTTGTTAGTCTATGAGTGGCACTCACAAAAAATAGGCGTGAGAGTGACGAATCCATCCCTATCAAAACCACGTGAAGAAACGCGGGATGTGTTTTCCTAGTACATCGCGCACGGCCTTGGACATTCACGATTTGCCGCGCCAATAATGAAACAAAATAATGAAAATTCGTATTTTAAGGGGTTTCTCAAGTTGAAAACGATAATCAATTGTGTTTCAACCTGGAATACAACAGCTTAACAAAATCATGATCTCATTCCGTAAATGAGATTGGAA
This sequence comes from Halyomorpha halys, assembly GCF_000696795.3. Lineage (NCBI taxonomy): Eukaryota > Metazoa > Arthropoda > Insecta > Hemiptera > Pentatomidae > Halyomorpha > Halyomorpha halys. The sequence goes on from NW_027114857.1 coordinate 565,493, forward strand.
GAAGAGACTTTCACCTATTTCTGATGTTCCAGTACGTTTTAGGTGGCAGCATAAAAATCGTTTTCTCCTTTAGTTATTAATCAAATTCTTGAATAGTTCATATTTAATTATTTTATACTACTAATAACAATAAGATATGGTTTATTATTTCATATGAATAATAGTAAAGGTACTTTAGAGAATTTTTTTTTTTATAAATTAGGCATTTAAGCCCTTTTTTACTATTTAAATGTGGATAAAACCTAGCTGACATTATAGGACACCTGATTGTACATTGACATAAGTAGCTTAATCTAAATGTAGCCAGTCGATTTTATCGAAAAAGTTGTTATAACATCCCAAGGATCTAACATTCCAACCTTAAATATATATTTTCGGTTTTTCGTTTTTGAGGTAGTATGAGCACAAATGCAGGCCATTTTGCAAGTCTTGTTACTCGGACTCAAAGTACCTCAAAAGGTGTATATCCGCTGAAAAAGCGAATTCAAGATTTGCAATATTCCTATATTTCCCCTCATTATATATTCTAGATAAAGGAAAATTTTAAGCTATTTTAACTATACTATAAGAACATGGTGTCAGTGCGGCTGTAATATTTGAGCGTTGTTAACAAGAGATTATAAATGTAGAATGCTAGTTGATCAAGAAACGTTGGATGCCCTTAACTGTTCAATTATACAAGGTTTATGTAGGTCTGCTGGCAGGCCAGGCCGAGCCCTAAAGGGAACCTACTTTTCAGCTAAAACCTCCTCCACATTTTAATATTAATGATACCCTGAATTGCCCGCATGGATTAAACAGCTGGAATTGTTTCTGATTGCAAAAGCATTGTTGGTCTTTCAACAGCCTCTTTAAAACAAATTTACGGATTTGCTTGTAAGTATAATTAGTATGAATAATGTTATAATTTTCTCATTTGTTATTTTTACTTTCACTAAGCCATGTGCAATTTTATACTCAATAAAAAGTAGCCACATGTTGGTTACCAAACTCATTTATTTTTTTCCATTATCTGCCTAAGGGAAAATACTTACCCAAATCCAACTTGTTACTCTTCGAGTTGTCATACCACGTTCTAGATTGATAATACTTTATATTCCATTTTTAGTTGACTGATTGCTCTAGCAACTTTTTTCTTTTCTATTTCGAAATTAGTACAATGATAGATTCATTATTTCTAGGTCTAGATTTGATCAAAGGGTTTAGTAATTTTTTGAGTTAGTTTCGAGCTTCGTACCTTCAGAAATTCTTGGTAGATGCTATCTAATCCAGGCGGTTTATTTCTATATTTTATTTTTTTGTAAGAAGAGGACGGTCAGAAGATTTTTTTATAGAAAACCACAGGAAGTAAGATCTCGTAGAAGACTGAAGGTGGGATGGAACGACAGCGTCACTGAGGATACGGAGAGAACAGGACTCACCATAAGGCATGCTATTGAAAGGGTGGTCTCGGGAAGAACAGTTGAGCTCACCGAAGGCAGCTTCATGTGTTTGTTGCACCAATAATGAATTTTTACTGAGCTATATCTTAAATGTGTATTAATGAAACATGCTGCTATTGTGAAAAATATTGTATCATTGCTTTTTAGGAAATACACGTTTTAGGTTCCAAGTGCCAAGTTTCACATTATGGTTTGTGGCTTCATGAATTCAACAGCTTAACTGAGAAAAGAAAAATTTTGCGGAACTGAAATTACGCCTGGGTGTGACAGAAACTTTTTTTTGTTAAAAAATACTTACGCGAAGAACTCACTAATATAGTTAATTGTTTTCAATTTTCTTTGAAACAGTTCAAATGATTTTGATTAAATCAATTATATCAATTAACAATTAACTGCCCTTTAATATCAGCTAAGTTTTATTCTTATTAAAATAATCTAACCGGGCTTAAATACTGAATTATAAAAACAAAAATTGCCCTCGTATTTATCTTAATAAATTATTAACTCTCATTGCTCGCAATAATAAATACATATGAAAAAATAGGTAATTATCTAAAGGAGAAAATAATTGTTTTCTTATTTTCGTGATAATTATGACGATAGTGATACATTTTCTACTATTGTTATAAAACAATTAGAACCCGTAAAGTTAATTTTTAAATAGCTTTTCTATAGCATTTTTTGTTATTTATATTTTTAGTTACTTGTTGAACTGATTAATACAAATTTAATTTATTTTGGAAAGTTATTCATTGTTAAATTTTTTTATTTTTTTATTTTATTTATTTGTTGATATTT
>NW_027114857.1:569222-571533 GCF_000696795.3 Halyomorpha halys
GATTAAGGATATCAGGATGGGGGTTAAAAGTTTTGAAGACATAAGGAAATACACGTTTTAGGTTCCAAGTGCCAAGTTTCACATTATGGTTTGTGGCTTCATTGTTAAATTAAATAGAATGTTAAATAGAATGCTACCCCTCTTCCGAACTGAAGAAACTAGTCTAAAAGCCATTTTCACTCCTTCTACTTTCCTTAGCTCCGTTTTCCAGTAGCAACTTTCTCGTTTGGTTGTCAAGCGACAGGTTACTTTATCTCGGAATCATCATTGCTTTCATCTGAAGTTAATATATTACTTTTTGTGAAAATTCATTACGTTATTTTCCCTCATGATTGTAATAATTAAATCTATGCATAGTAAACTTTCAATCTAAATTAAAAAAAAATCTACAAATGAATTATATATTACTGTATTTTAATTGTTTATCCTCTTATTTTAACTTCAGGTCTAAAATTAAATTGTTAAGACTAAATTATCCGAAGATACTGCGCCTACTTCTTCATCATCTTTAAATTATTAATTTTGTTTTTAAAATGCGCTTTTCTACAACCTTACATAATCTATTAATTGTTTGTTGTTTGTTTATTGTAGCTTAAAGGGGTAAAACCCTCTGATCATCAACGCCTGTGGCATGCTATTATGATGAAACAAACACAATAACAAAAAATATAATATAAATAATAAATTATAAACAAAAAAAAAGAAATAAAACAAAAATAAATACATAAAATAAAATGTAAAAAAAAATTAATATTTGCTCGTTGGAGGTGGCAGTTTTCTGATCAGGTTAGAGTGCGTGAGGAGAGTATGACCTATTCTCAAGCGGGTTAAAGCAACTTCCTCCTTGCGGCTGTTGCGGTAGGATGTCGACCATGGTTTTACTGATCTTTTTGATTTCTTTTAATATACTCGGAAATAATTTGGAAACATAAGTAATAGCTAGTTTTTGTCTCCTAAATGATAGCGGAGGTAGGCCTGCTTCAGAGCATATGCTGAGAATGGGACTAGTCCTGAATGTACTGGTAGCAATCCGGATACCCGTATGGTGTACTGAATCGAGCTTGCCAAGAGTTCGGCGACAGGGAGAGCCATAGATAAAAGAACCATAATCTAGCATCGGACAGACTAATGTGGTATAGAGTTTTAACATGGTAGACCGATCCGAACCCCACGATGTACCGCTAAGAAACCGGAGTATATTTAATTTTTTTCTTGTGGCTGACCTTAATTTATGATTGAATATGGCCTAGAAATTTGTGATGATTTTTGTGAGGAATCGGAAAATTTCTTAGATGTAGTACGGGAGAGAGAGAGATTTTTTTTCGATTAAAGTGGAGACATGTAGTTTTTCTGTGGAAATTTGTAAGCCAATAGATGTAGACCAGTAATTTATTCCGTCGATGGCTTCTTGAAATTTATTTTTAATTGTATTAATGTTCTCCGACCTCCAAACAATCGCAGTTATCAGCAATCAGTAAAGATTTAACACCTCTTGGTAAATTGAGCCCTTGATCATTTATGGCAAGTGAGAATAAAGTGGAGCTAAGAACACAACCCTGAGGGACACCATTGAGATGTTAATGATTTTGTGATAAATCACGGCCAACTTGAACCTTAAAATGACGGTTAGAGAGAAATTGTTTTAAAAGCGATACATTTGTCTACTGATTCCCACAGACGTTACTTTTTGAAGGATAACTGTATGGCTTATACTATCGAATGCCTTCATCATATCAAAGAAAGTATTCAGCAATCGCTTGTTGTCCGTTGATAAACGCATATTGGACTTCGGTCTCTAAAGTGACTAAATGATCTAGTGTAGATCGTAATTTGTGAAATCCAGATTGAAAAGCTTGAATTAGGCCATTATTTTCTATTACCCACATCAGTCTTTTGTTTGCCATCCCTTCTATGACTTTACTTAGGCAACTAGTCAGAAAAATAGGGCGGTAACTATTAGATAATTGTTTATCTTTTCCATGTTTCAATACTGGTAATACCACCGAATCTCGCCAGGTAATTGGGAACTCCCCAACGGACCATATGCAGTTATAGAAATAGAGGAGTCAATTGAGGGTGTTACGTGGAAGATTTTTTATCATGTCGTAGTGAATGTTATCCGGACCGGGTAAAGATCCTTTAACGGCATTTAACATATTTTCGAGTTCCCACAGCGTAAATGGAAGGTTATATTGTAAAACCGTATCATAACTGTTATTCTGAAATACAATGTCTTCCGAGTTAGCATTGTTATGATGACTTACAGGATTATAAATTTTGGATAAAAAATTTGCAAATTAATTTGAAACGG
>NW_027114857.1:572938-574161 GCF_000696795.3 Halyomorpha halys
CTAAAAAATCATATGCTAAGTACCTTAAATTTCGGAGTTTCTACATCTTCAGGGTGCCTTGTCAAAAATCACAACCATCTAAAATTACAATATTTATGAGTAATTACAATTTTTTTATATCTTTGTAACATATCTTATATAACATACCAGCTCAGTTTTAAATGAAGTGATTATTGTTAACCGAAAATTCAATATGAGGGTGAAATGGTTGGCAAAATTAAAATAAGTTTTACATTTTTGTATTACTGACCGCAACCCGACCATTTCTCCTCACATCAACATTTTTTATTTTTATTTTTTATCTGTATACAGTTATAAATAAATAAAATATTTATAATTTATAATAAATAAATAAAATGTTTTGTCATAAATATTGAAATTTATTAGTTTTGAACATTTAACAAAGAGTCTCATTAATAAATCTCATCTAATTATAATACAACATTTCTTAAACAAACGCAGTTATTCTCCTCTTAATTTGACCCCAACGGTCAATTATTGACTCTTTATTGTGAATATGTAATGTTTGTGTTCTTTTTTGTTAAATGGGAAAAGAAGGGAGATTTCGGCAAAAATATGAAAAGGGCAAAGGTATAAACAACATAAAAATTTTATTTGTTGGTCATTTTGGGTTTTTTCCACCCCAGTACCACAATGCATTATAAAAGTAAAATTATTTATAATAAATGCAAGTTATTTTTCTAATTGACATTAAAATTCATTTCTTGGAAGTTTAATGTAGACAGAAGTTATAAATGTTAGGCCATGTCGCCCTTTCCGCACTGGTAAGAAACTTACTAACACATGATGTTACAAGCCGCGAGATCCTGCCTAAAACTTTGTCGAGTATAAACTTTAAGCTCCGAAGTTTCCTAATTAATAAATAATCAGCTTTGTTATCCGTATAATTTTATATTTCGCCTGAAAGAAAATCTAAAAATTGTTAATTAAAATTTTTTTTCTAAACAAGTTATTATTTATTTTAAACTTTCAGTAGACCATATTAGAAAAAGCTACATTGCTTATGTGAATCAGGGTGGGCTAAAAACAATGTTTTTTCAAATCGTAATTTTTACACTGCGGAAATATAGCGCATTAGGGAAACAAAAAAAATGGAGGAAAAGAAATAAAATCTGGTCATATGTTCTAAAGTTTAAAGCATTGCTGATATAATTGTTAATATTATTTGAATGATATTAATTATATTAAATTATTAAATATAA
>NW_027114857.1:575701-576191 GCF_000696795.3 Halyomorpha halys
ATTAAATTATTAAATATAATTATATATTTTATTCGTTTTTTTGCGGAATGTAAAATTATTTTTCCTTATTGTCATTGAATGCTTTTGATTAAATTACGAGATTTCACTGAATAATATGCATTATATTTGATTTCATAAACACGATATTAATTAAAATTCTGTTATTTATGGGCTTCGGAGTGGGTATCTCTTTCTCCTCTTTCACGTGTAATTTCTCTTATTTTATGTATTGTTTAATTATATCCTTGTTTGTATTGATGATAATCCTGCTAATTTATAATTAACCATTTATATTGGTAAAATATAATTTTTATTTATCTAATATTATTGACATCACCAACTGTGTTATAAAATAATTTATTAATAAAGAAAGGGGAGGGATTATTGGCATTATTAGGAAGGGTCATTTGGAGTGGAATTGTAATCACTGCTTCAACATGTTCAAGATGGGTTGGATTAAGGATATCAGGATGGGGGTTAAAAGTTTTGA
>NW_027114857.1:576536-581036 GCF_000696795.3 Halyomorpha halys
TTGAAATAACAAATTGAGACTTTGAATGTACCTTTTGGTTACTTTATTTTAAGCTTAACTGGCTTGATTATTATAAATTTTACTAATATAATTTTCTAAAATTTTATATAGTAAGTTTTATTTATTTTTTCTGTTTCAGGTAAGTGTACTGAAAAATTTATTTTTGACACTCCTGCTTGTACGTATTTCACATTTTTTGTTCTTACAATAATTAGTTTTGGTTTTCAATAATAAGTTAAATCACTGAAGAGGAAATCGGTTTGCGAGATGATCAAATAAAACAATCATTGTAAAATTATATATAATTTTCTTAACAAAGTATTGAGAGTCAAAGAGATCACATTTCATTTCGTTGCCTTAATATTTTTAAAATTATATAATAGTGCAGTATTTTGTTGCTTATAAAGTAATTTTAGCATCATTGAATAGAAATGGTCTAAGACAAAATAAGAAAGCGTATCAATAATTTTATATATGAACTCTATAGAAATTAATAACGTTCCTTTTATTTTATCGAAAAACAGCTAATAGCAATAATATTAAGTATATTTAAGCCATCGAGGATTAAAATTAATTTTTTTTTACATTTCGTTGTTTTAGAAAATAATTCAATATGCTACACTTACGGATAATTATTATTAGTGATCTAAAATTAATTCATAATTGATTTTTTATTAAAAAAAAAAATGTGTACATATAGTAAGAAGTAAAATATATGTAAATCATCCAGTGAAAGGCCAGTAAATAACCAAACTAAGTGATATTGAAATAATTTGACAGCAAAGATAAAAATATTTAAGTTAAGTAAAAGTAAAACGTCATTTGAACACATATACAGCATTAAAATTAGACTTCAAAACAAGAATCTCAAATAAATTGTTTAATAAAACATTGTAAGCGAATAAAATTTATAAATAAATGATAATGATGGAAATTGATAAAAAGAAAAATAGGTTGAAAAAATATTTTAAGGAATGAATAAAACTAGTTTCATTTACAGATCATAATTTTAAATTTACAGAAGATTTTAATATGAAATTGACAAAAAAATACAAAAAGTTACTTAGTCAAATATTTTTTGTATAGAGATTGAGTGCTATATTGGTATTGGTTATTTGGCTACGTGGATATTAAACTTTTATTTATGGAAACAAACTCATTAAAATAAGGAAACAGTTATACTTATTTAGCAACGAATTATACTTTAATCATTAATTAGAGAATGGATTTTTTTAACCGTTTTAAACAATTTTATCCTTCTGGAGAATTATTAGTACATTATATTTTTTTTCAAATAAAAAAAAAGATGCCCTAGCCCCATTACCTTCAGTACTTTTCATTTATTATTCCTCTAGACATTTATGCCTCTTCTTTTATGTATGTTAAGTGCACTTAGTGGCAGGGCGGACCGCTTTCCTGTCACCGAAAATTCCCCGGGGTTCGGAATGCCCACAAAACACCCCAACTTGAATTCTCTAATACATAGTAATTTTTTTTTACTTATGAATTTTCTTATTGTCATAGCTCTAATACATCATAGTGCAATGTAAAATGAAAGAAACTGACAGATTTTATGATAACTGGCACGTTAAATTGCAATTGTAAAATTCATCTTACGTCAAACATATTTTTTATTTTAATTAATGCTTTGAACTACTTACAAAGTGGTTTATCATTATTATGTTTACTGAAATTTACAACTTTATAATAAAATACAATGAGTAAATGTAATAACTTATACATTGGAACTCATGATAACTTGTGATGTAACCACCCAAAATTAGCACTTCCGTCACTATTTTAAATTATAAGGTCCCTTAGCCATCTTTTTTTTTAAGACGCTTGGAGGGGGGGGGTTATCAAGAATAGTTTGGGATGAAACGTTAAGAACTGGTGGGTTTGTGTTTGCAGGTATTTTTAAATTAAAGGAGATATTTCTATTTCAGGCCAAATCTGTACATAACTCCATAGAGTTCGCTGACGATACACCAATGTTCTCTCAACATGACGTCATAATAATCCCTAGAAATATTTCGCAACGTCACCTTAATGATCTACAACAATACTTTACTTTTTTTTTTTTATAACTAGTATACATTAATAAGAATAATATAATTATAAAAAAAAGTTTAATATATTTATGATATTTATATTATTTATACATGACAGGATTTCAAAATGGAAATTGAAAAAAAAAAATGACAAATATGAATGTAGGGTAATATCCCGAAACGTCCAAGTACAAAATATAGAATAGTTTATGTATATTCTAATTAAAAGTTTTCTTCACCTTAACAAATTAAAAAAAAATCTAAAAAGGAAATCCAGAATAAATAAGTCCAAATCGAGATATTGAGATTTTTTTTGATAAGTTTATTTATGACGTGTCAAGGAGCGTTGAGGATTTTTGATAGTAAGGATTGAATATAGGAGGATTTTCCAAACAGATCTGATAATTATGTTGTATATGAGTTTTTGCAGTAAATGTGCTGGAGTGTTCATCAATAAAGTATTGAAGTTATAGGATTTTACAAGTCGTTTCAGTCTAGTATGGGGATTTCAAGTCTCATGTTTAGATGAAACCTTAAGTAGCGGATCTGTTGAACAGGTGTTAGTGGGATTAATAAATTTAAAAAATGACGGGTTAAAATGACAATGGAAAATGTTCGATGCAAAGACAAATTTATCAACAGAGTTGACATGACAAGATGATTGAAATTAGGATATTATTGTTTTTCTGCCTTAAAAAGTTGTAAGAAGCTCCGGTATCTAAACGATAGAGACCATATACAACAGACTCGTCTAACTCAGCTTTCGATGATTAACTCATGTTGTAAAAAAAACAAAATCTTGTATATGTTGAGGTAAGTATGAGAAAAGCCCGTTTTCCTACAAAATTTATTCCTAGAATTTCGAGGTGATGTAAATAGTCAAAAGTTTTAAAGCTAACTTTGTTGTATGCAAAATATATCCGTTACCATTTCACTTAACAAACCGTTGTTCCTTTCATTCATACATAAAATAGAATTTCTATTACTTTCACCATTTCTTCATTTACGTATATATGGAATACATATTAAGGGGAAGTATTGATATCGTGAAAAATTTAGAAATCCATGTTTTCGACAAAAGTACACGTCCTGAATTCAAGCAACCAAGTATTATATAGTTGTCTGTATGTGGACAGCCTAACTCTAAAACGGAGAGTTGTGAATGAATAAAATTACGTATTTAGGGCTTGTGTATGCCTAGGATATTTTGAATCGATTTTACGTATTACTTTTTATAGAATTCTCTCAAAAAAAGCTCTAATAATTTTTATTAAACTCGATAAATCAATGTAAAAGTAAGTGGTATTTCAATTTAAATAAGTTTCATCTTCATGCAAATAGTCTAACGGAGTTCATAACATTTTTTTTTAAATATTTTTTATAAGTCCCTTTAATTAAGCCTATTTGAAATGATTCATCTTCTCATACTCTCATCTTTACCAATAATAAAAAAATTGATAAGTATAAAATATTAAAGAATTTGATACATAATTAATGGAGAGAAAAGGAAACTTTAGATAGTAGTTCGAATTGGGAAAACCTGAGGTCGTGCTGTCCCTTCCGATCACATCCTTATGTACACGGCTTCTTGGCAAGAACAAAGTTGTTACTCGTTTCACCTCAAAAAAACGTTAAAATATGAATATTAATAGTAAAATAAAGTTTTGTGATGCGCGCACCGGACCAGGTTTTTATACATGCTATAAACGCAGTACAGAATTAAAAAATAATATAATTATTCCAACTTTCTTAAAAACAGTAAAAAGTTTGTTATATCCATTATACAGGGGCTGTAAAATATGAGTAAAAGTTCCTTGCCCTTTTTGTCTTTAAACTTTAAATGAGAGAGTGTGAAAATCCAAATTAAGGTACAGTATAATAAAGTCAAGTTTAAAATGTCAACATAAGTGTGTCCTTAAAAAAAACAAACAAAAAAAAACAATAAACTTATATGAACCCCTTTTAGGTTTCACCCCTAACGCGTGGGGGATTGAGACTCTGGGTTCCCCAGGCCGAGTGTGTAAATATTGTACATATATATTGTCCAAATGTGTAAATATTGTCATATGTTGTGAATGTGATCAATAATATCGCTATTACTCAACTCCCAAATCTGTAGTGGATTTTAATATTTGTAAATTAATCAAAGATTATCTAACTAAATTTATTGTTTCTGATGAGAAGATAGTTGACCGTGGATAATATATCTGAGGAGAAGATAGTGGGTGCGGTCAGAATATAACACAAATAAGTTCTAGCACTCATTAGAGCCAAACAACCAATGAATACAAAAAATAAAATATAAACAGAAGGACATAAAGTAAATAACTGTACAGAATGAAATTAATAAAAAAGAAGGTGATGAAAGCAGTGGAAAATAAAATTTATATATAGGTAATTGAATGAAGTGTCACTTATTTATTCAATTACCTAGATTAATATTAGTTTT
>NW_027114857.1:581099-586115 GCF_000696795.3 Halyomorpha halys
ACCTAAAATTATATATATAAAAAAATGTTTTACCTTAGGATATCTATATTGCGTTTTTATTGAAAACATTGTAATCATCTTGATTTTTTAAAATCTATTTTTCTTAGATATATAGCTTTTTCTTCACGTGTTACTTCTTCCCTTTCCTTTTATTTATGTTACATCTGGATATTATATAGCGTGGATCTTCCAGCTCTTTGCACAATTCACCATTTCTACCTTTTTTGATTTTCATGAGATTGAGCTTTACTATTGACACTACATCTTTTCGTTCCCAGGTTCGGGCTAAACCAAGGTACAAAGCTGGTAGTATCCTGGACTCGAAATTAATCTTTTTCTTTACACATTGTTAATAAACAATAAATGAATAATCTATATTCAATAATAGATATTGTAGTTAGTTGAACAAGTAACTTCTTCAACACGCTTTCCCGCTTGTTTTGAATATATTTTAATTGCTGTCACTTGGTTTTTCCAAAAATTAGTTTCTCATTCGTTAGATTAATAAAATTTACCAAAAAATCAATAAGGATAGCACGTTATCGATTTGTTTGTTTTCGAGTGATTAAGCGTTTCATTGACACGTTACCTGATCGAAGTCTGTAACGTCCCCATTAGGTCTAGGTATGTTTATTAAGCAACGAGGCAATATACATGATCCTATATCAAAACAAATCAGTACGAGCATATTTGATTTGACCAGGATATGCATCTGCATAATTAAAGTTTGATTTTTCATCGCAGGAGCATGCGACCATCAAACAGTGTAACAAAAATGGAAAAAAAAACTAATTTTCATTAATTTTAAACTATTGCTCATTAAGCCCAGATGGTATAATGAATACTCAATTAAAATGTTAATGGTGATTCTAGAATTGGGAAAGACGCACAACATAACTGGTTTGGAAAATATATGTATAGATATGAGCACATAATATTAAATTTCGATAACATTACAAATCAATTGAATATGTCTAACAGTTCTTGTGTTTCGATAAAAATATTTCAAGTTACATTAATATATGTTTTACATGACTGCTGATTCATTTATAACCAACCCATATTGTACTATAAATAAAACAATGTTAATCTGGGAAAGTTTCTCCATCATTTCGAAATCATTCAGATCGTAAGAATTTTGGTTACGTTAAATTTATTATAATATATTCAGTAAATTTGGTCTCAATTATAATGGAGTGATACAGGCGTGTAGAGAACTACCCATTGATCCTAATAACATTTTACACTAGCAGGTCTCGTGGCCATCTTATTTTTAGGAACCTCGGAGAATTGTCAGGAATAGAAGATGCAAGGTTAGAAACTTGTTGGTTTGGATGGTTAGGGAGTTTATTATGAAAGAAATGATATCTGGTTTGGGCTAGATCGGTTATATACGGAACAATACGGCCTTTCTGTATGATTTTATTTGTGACAAAGTAAGGAGCTTATAGGATTTTGGATTCTAATGATTGGGTATGAGAGGAATTTGAAAGTTAACTGGAGCCCCAAAGCTCAAATCCGTACGTCCAGGGCCTTGATTCATAATAATAGCTGATAGTATTAGTTCAAAGTACAAGTGTAGAACGTAGTGTGGTAATAATACTAATACTTTTTTTTATGATAGGGATGAATATTAGTGATATTACAGGAATTAAAAAATTCTAAAGTACAAGTCTGTGTAATTGAATTAAGATAAATCTACAAGACTAATAGTATTAGCTTGTTCTTTATTATGAAACAGGGCCTAGATTGGCCTTATTACAGTCATGTAGATCAGTCTTATGTAATCAATTGGAAGTTTAGACCGTTTGTCTAGTAAGTGCTGTAATAGTCGAAATCGACGTGCAGTTTGCCTGTCTTTACAGTCTTCTGTAAGGATATCAGGTTAGTCGTTTGTAAACTTAAATAAATGAATAATTCGCTAAAAAAATAAATAAATCAATAAAAATGATACTTTTCATATATACATCGTTTCAAACGTTGACTATTTTTCAAAGCTGCGTCAGGTTTACAAGCGTTTTTAAGCTCCATTATTATCCTTTACTATAAGCTCCATATACATCATAATCAACCACCATATTCGTGTTTTGAATTATTTTTATAATTAAGGGCGTCAAATATATCATTTTTTATTATTGGAGCTCTGATTGATTTAATATAGGTTTCCAAAGGCACTTAATTAATTTTTTTTTATTCATATTTTTTTTAGTTCTAATTATTTACAAGATGTTTTTATAATTTAACATAGATCAATAAATTCTAACCGATTTGAGCCTGTGTACTGATACAAAATACACGTTAGCTTATTGGGAATTAACTGTTATGATAGGGATTAATATAATTGGGCAGTGAAATTTATGACAGCAAACCAAAATGGAAGCTGGTTATATTGTCGTAGGATTAGTGTCACCTTCATAACATCCACAAAATTAAATCTTGCATTACCATTTAAATCATTTTAAGCCTTATATTTTTTCAGAAATATTATATAATTAAAAATCGTTATTACACTTAAAACGCGTATTTATTCTTAACTGTATCTTTACGCCAGTTACCATTTTAACCTTTTACTGTGGAGGTGGGGTGTGACAACCAGTTTATGAAAAGAAAACTAATTAATAATAGAAACTGTTTGAGAAAAAATTAATATTTTTTTTCAGTTTCTGAAACGAAAATTAACGAAATATAAATGTTCGAATGGAATTGTTTGCATCCTCAGCTGTGAAAAACAAAACAATTTTATAGATAAAAATATGTTTAGAAAAATTTCTTTTCACTTTAACAACCTCATTCTTCTTGTGTTTTTTTTTCGACTGGGCAGTTCTCAAATAAATTTTATGAATACGCAAGTTTAGAATCGTTAAGGACGTAAATAGTTGAGAGATATGTAAATACCTATTAAAATATTTTAAACCGAAAATAAAGGCAGTCGGTTTAGGTTAAATTTTCTAATCCTAGTGAATATATTTCTCAATTTCACGAGCGATCAAATGATCAAATTGTCATGCTTTTATCAAAGGTAATCATTTTGTACAATTAGGTTTGACGTGATTAGTGGGGCCAGTGAAGCAACCGTGATTTTAGGTTCGTTTATATTTATTATCGAAATCTTAATACTTCAATTGTTTGAATCCTTAACTAGATACAATATTTTTTTTAAAGTAAAATTAATATCCTAAAAAATGATCACATTTTTTATTTAAACTATGAAAATTTATATTTTAAGGTTTGGCAGATAAAAAATTATTTTTATTTATTTAATACAAGATCGGCCTGTTGGGCCTTACATAGTTAGTGCAAGAAGTACATTTTTTCTTTTTTTAAACGACTGATTATGGGAGGTATAGCCTCATACAAAAGACACTCCTATCTATATACAATGTTATAAATAAAAAAATTAAGATAAAATTAATAGATTAAAATAATAATTCTTAATAAAAGATAAAAGTAAAGTTAATAACAAAAACAATGACATTTATAGGTATAGCAATATAAATAATTGACTTCTAATGAAAAAGAAATATGAATAAGACAGAATAAAATATTAGAGTGACAATAACAGAACTGATAAATATAGAACTTATAACAGGACGTTCTGTAGCAGCCTGGGCTTCAGTCTTCGGGTTGTGGTTGGGTTGCCCAAGTTGTAGGTCACTGCTCTTTTAACTATCGGTAACTGGGAGTGGAACTTCATGAATCTTTTTTGGATGTAATCCTCTATTGAACCTATTTAGAATTCCCGATGCAATTGGCTGTTTCTTAAAAACCAAGGAACATCCACTGCAATTCTTCCGACATTATTTTGAAAATATTGTAATTTTTTTCCTTTTCGTTAAGGATGCCGCTCCCCAGGCTTCACAACCGTACATCGGCAGTGGCCTGAGAATTGTTTTAAATATAAGAACTGTTGTTTCTGGTTTTAGTTTGGATTTTCTATTTAGGATAGGATATAGCATTGCTAACTTTTTACTTTTTTTTTTATACTTTGCATTTTAACCTACACAGGTATTAGAAAAGGCCGGAATTTATACCTTTTTATTGCATTTTGTTGATATTTATTTTTTTTTTCAAAAATCATACAGGGTTACTTTCCACTAAAATTCATTATAAACTCCTAGAAATCATTATCTGTTGCAATTTGAGGTTGTAATAATAGAAGAAAAGAATCGTTAAAAACATATAACAGTACAAAAAAAATTGTTCGAAATTTATGTTTAAAAAACCAAGGTTTCTTTTTAAACTTTCTATATAATACTTTTTATTGAAATGAAAGTAGAATTAGGTAAAAAAAAAACAACAACAAAAAAATTATACAAATCTAGACCAAAATAAATTCGAATTATGTTTACATATTCTTTTCAATTACTTCGAAATTATCTTTAATTATTTCGAAATTTCAATTTTTATGTTGGAAAATAAAACCAATTGGGCTATAATTATTATATTATGAGACTTCGGTCCACAAATGGAGTATCACCAAATTCTTGCTTATTTTTGGAAAACTCGATTAAGGAAAAGATAAGAAATTAAAAGTGAGATTTACTTTTTGCCCATAGATTGAATTTGAACAACTTTATGACTGCTGTTATTTGTGTGTATATATACTTATCCCGATTTACCCTACAAACAATAATCATTACAAGAAAATATTAAAGGATAAAAAAAAAGTTGTACAGCGTCACATAGTTTTTACGATTTTTTTAGTTAAGGTCGCGGATCAAGTGCAAGTATATATTAAGTCATGAGTGAACGCTCATAACATCGATTCAATTATAATGTTCGTGCACTTAATGTTATGATAAACGCACGCAAGTTAATGTATACTATATTGACTCAAGCCAACTTACCTTTTTAACATAATTAATGGTCTTAAGGAAATGAAATTGCTTTCAGCACGTTTAACTTAATCTATTAGAAGTTGTCATAAGAATGGGAAACATATCGAATAACGTAAAAAATTTTTAATTTTCTAGTCGGGAATAAATATTTATTAAGCTTGAAGAGACCCTGCCAATT
>NW_027114857.1:586213-590142 GCF_000696795.3 Halyomorpha halys
TATTTATAAAGAACGTAGTGACGTAAAAAAAAAATGAGTAAATAAAATTAAATTGTTATTTATAATTAGTCATTTCTTTCTTTTCATTTTTAAAAATAATTTTATTTATTGAAAAAATAATGATACTAGCTGCCATTATCGAGTGCAATGAGTAATTGAGTTCTAAGTGTTCATACATACAATATATACAGAAAATAAAACATCAAAATAAAATTATAATAAAGAAAGAAACATATCTGTAAAAGAATATAATAACAATGCCAATTAAGCAATAGCATCATAATAGAAACAAAAGATAAAATAAATAAATTTGGTAATACAATTAAATAAGTAGAAAGATTTTACTAAAAAGGTTAGCAGTGCTATATCCTATCCTAAACAGAAATTCCAAACTAAAACCAGAAACAACTGTTCTTATATTATAAAACAATTCTCAGGCCACTGCTAATGTATGGTTGTGAAGTCTGGGTAGCATCATCTTTTACAAAAAGGAAAAAAAATACTATATTTTCAAAATAAAGTAATGAGAATTGCAGTGGATGCTCCTTGATATTTAAAAAAACAGTTTATTTCATAGGAAATTCCACATAAAGACATAGAGAATTACATCAAAAAACGGTTCAAGAAGTTCCACTCCCAGTTGCTGACAGTTAAACGAGTAGTGACCCACAACTTGGGAAACCCAACCTCATCCCGAAGATTGAAGCCCGGGATGCTGCAGGACATTCTGTTATAAATTCTACATTTATTAATTTATTAGTCACACTACCTCTATTTTACATATTATTATTGTTTTCTTTTCTTCTCTCGTCCCTTTTTCAAATTAACTTGTTTTTTTTTTTGTTTTTTTTTACTATTAGAGGGCAATTGTTGTTTTTTTTAACTGTACAAATATCATTATTTTTCGTTATTAATTTTACTTTTCTCTTTTATTAAGAATTATTATTCTTATCTATTTATTTAATCTTTATTTATTTTTCTTTTAATTATAACATTGTATATTGTAAGGGGTGTCTTTTGTACGAGACTATACCCCACTCATAATAAACCAGACAAGGCCCACCAGGCCGATCTGGTATAAAATAAAAAAATAAAACATTACTAAAGAAATATTACATCTATGCAAAATACAAACTATAATAATAATAATTGAATAATAGCAACATTATATAAACATAATGTAAAAAAACATAATTATATAATATTGTTTTAATTAGATATTATATTTTGTTTTTAGTTTGGTAATTCAATCAATAAAACAATAATAATAAAAAAATATTACAACCATTGAAAAAGTAATGAAATCAAAACAATGTAATAGTAACACTGATTAAATAACATAACACAAAATAATTAAAAAATAATGTTTCTGATGAAGCTGAATATTAAGTTTGGTAGTGCAATAATAAAATAAAAAGATAATAATTAAGAAATATTAGTTTTTGTAAAAAAAAAAAATAAAAATGTAATAATATTAGTCAAATTTCAGTAAAATATTATAAAAGCACGGTCAAGAAAATTTAAAAAAAATGATATATAATGTAACTTATGTAGCTGGATATACAGTTGGATAAAGTAATGGAAAAAATAAATACATGGATAACTCTAAAGATATTTTAAATCTTTTAAAAAAGAAAAACAATAAAATAATTATAAAAACAATAAAATAAATAAAATAATCCAAACGCAAAGAAAAGAAAAAAATGTTGATGAGGTAGCTTGATTTTTAGTTTGGTAATACAATATATCAAAAAAAAAGGTAATAATAAAGAAATATTGCATCCGTTAATAAAAATAAGATAATAATGTTTATTAAATAAGAGGGAAAATAGCAAAAGGTAAAAAATTAATATATAATAATCTTGCTGAAGTTGCTGGATGTATAGTTTGGTCATAAATCTTTATGAATAATTATGTTAGTTTATTGAGTTTCTTAATAGATGTTTTAGAGAAAGTAAAAATATAATTTTACTATTAATCTGCATGGAATGAACTCAGATTGACTTTACTTGACAGTAGAAAACGTTTTTAATGGTGTGACAGTGCTGTGGAAATAGAGAAAACAGGGCGTTGCCTTTAACAATATCCAGATATCCATTTGTTAGGAAAGTTTGTTTGTGACAGATGGGATATCATCCAAATATCGCCACTGTATGACGTATGCTTTGAGGTATTTGTTTTATCCCCAGCTCTAAATATTCAAATTGAACCTTTCTGTGACTTTTTTTTAAAGTAACCTAAATTCGTTATGAAATTAAAAATCATTTTTGTTCTTCGACTCTGGTGTATAGATAGATACTTGTTCAGCCACCATTTGTGTTCACAATATGAAACAATAGTTGACGCCTACGAAAACTCTCACAATAGATGTGTTTTCATCTTCTCTTTAATTCATTCGAACCATAATCGATAACATGCAATATCATTCATACAAACAATGAATATTATTAAGAAAGTATTTTTATTTATTTTTTTATGGCTCCCTTCCTGGTCATCTCTGACATAGGGAGGGGGGCAGGCAATTATCTAATGTTGTCCAACGATTATAAACATGATAATAGGAATTCAAGTTTTAATTTCATGGGACCACCACAGAAATTAAAATCGATCTCGTATTAAAACCGGCACCGCTGCAGTCACAAAGTTTACTCAGGCATATACAGCCCTTATTAATTAAGTCTATTCAACACACCCAATTGGGTAATGCTGCAAACGTAATAAAATTTAATGATAAAAACTTAAATAATTTATTTATTTTTTTCATTTTATTTCTTTTAAATTCTACTTGTAATTTGTATGGTTCTCCCCCATTTCTAAAAGAACCATTCACCTCTAATTTGATAAAATAAAAGCTTATTAAATTTTTCTCGAATATTTTATAAAATAAGAGACAACTGAGATAATCTAGGGGGGGAAATTTCCAATATTCGGGATGCTGTTTTTTAGGAAAATAGAAAATGGGAAATGAGTGTACAGAGAAAAATTATTCTAAGTGCTACACAATTTTAGCGAATTAAAAAAAAAATAAGTTATATAGTCAGATGTAGACTTAGTGTTATTTACTAATAATTGAAAAATGTTCGCTAATGTTGCCTCCAATACGAAATATCGTCCGTCTTTCTACTAAATCAAACCTAATAGTATAAAATTAAGGTTTTGGAAGTCAGTCGATTTCTATAGTTAAATTTAATTGATAAAATATGAACACTTACTTTTTTTTATTAACCTGTATTATTTACTGTGTCTGCAAGTGCATCCATTGTTCTAATATACTTTATTATTTTTATAAAATTTATAAAATTTTCATTTTTGTATGGAATTTATCCAATTTTGTCTGCCTTATATAAATAATTGTTTTACTTTAATCTTGTTTTCTTTATCCAAATGGATCCATTCGGAGCGCCAACATAAAGATTTTAGGGGAATCGTTGGATGTTGAAGTTGTTGCGATGAACAATGGCAATTAATCTCGTTAGCAAATAACGATAATGGGAGAGACCCGGGACACTACGACTGATCAAACTTTACAAAGGACCACTGCTCAAACAATAATCGCATTTGGGGAAGCAAAAATGGGCCCCTGTGTCGTATCTTTAGGCAAGTGATGGGCTCCTTCTAGGGCTGGAGTGAGAAGTGATGGAAATAGATTAGAGTGAAGTAGCTCCGAGGCTAACTCCTTAAGAGCTCAAGTTCTCAAACTGTTATAATTAAGTTGTCAAAGTGAGTGATACATACCTGCCCTCTGTGTGTGCTTCCTAACTCTTCAAATGATATTCAAGATAGTTAAGATAATATTATTTAGTAAACTTTATATGTGTGTGAATATGAATATCTATATATGAATATATAAATATATGATTTAAACAAGTTGGGGTACGTATACATCCCACACGTATCGTATGTGTATACATATACTCAAAATGTGACCT
>NW_027114857.1:590192-590511 GCF_000696795.3 Halyomorpha halys
TAAATAAAGGGGTGTCCGTTAACAAGAGGTTAATTTAAACATAATAGAAAGCTGCCATGCCTGGTAAGTTAGAAAAAACAATAATACGATTTTTCATTGTATATAAAAACGCATCTTTCTAGGGACTTCATTCCAATCATAGTTTTTTAGAAGACATGTATTGGTAGTAGGACACAAATAAGAAAATCCTAGGGTTACCAGTAACTATTATTAAACCAAATTAATAGAAAATTGGCGCCCTGGGCCCAGAAAAAACGCCTGGTCCTAAAAAAAATTATAAAAAATATTGTATAATGTATCTTTTTATTTATTTATTTAT
>NW_027114857.1:590785-593781 GCF_000696795.3 Halyomorpha halys
TTGTAATATCTATCAATAAATAAATCTAATTAATAAAAAAAAAAAAAAAAATTATTTATTGATATTTACAACTGTATAAAAAATACAACAAGTAAATTCGATCATAATGACATAATGATAATGATATGATACAGCATGTAGAGAAACTACCCATTAGTAGAACTCTAAAAACATTTTACAATATAAGGTCAAGAGGCCATCTTTTTTTCAGACGCCTCGGAGGATTCCCAGTAATAGAAGAGGAAGCAAGGTTAGAAACTAGTGGCTTTGGGTGGTCAGGAATTTTATAATGGAAGGAATGATATCGGGTTCGGGCTAGATCGGACCTAATGTTACATAAGGAACATTTAGGTCTTTATGGATGGTTTTATTAGTAACAAAATAAGGAGCATTGAGGATTTTACGAAGGATTTTGGAGTGTCGAGAGGAATTCGAAGGTTTAGTGAAGCCCCAATATAATGTATTTTGAACTGTAAAATCTCAACTTTCAAAGCAGGGGTTTATTTAGTTTTTTTTTATATTCACTGAATCCTAGCTGCACAATAACTAAATGTCTGTGATTTCTGGAATCGTGGATTTCTTCATTTATATTTTAAGAATTGTGTCCGTTAAAGAGGATATACAAATTTGTACTTTGTGGACCAGAACCTTACTAACATTGCCCGTTTGGATGGGGGTACGTTAAAGGGGGGTTCGGTGAGAGTAGTTTCGCTGTATATATTTGTTTGACAAAATTATTAAATTTTTGTGACCATATTTTAAGAATATACAACGAAGGATTGCGGTATTTGAAGAAAGACCTTTGAAGTATTCCCTCGTATAAGTCATCATAAGTTGGAAATATAATTTCTCACAATAGTTCGACAGGGTGTGTGTAGGCCCAACTTTCGGGATTAGTCAGATAAATTTGTTGCTAAAGTTCTACCAGCCTTCCAGTCGCTGACTTTTGTACAATTCCAATATTTGTTTTTCTGCACAAATCAGTTTTTTTAAACTTCACAGAGATTTTTTTTTTGTTTTAGCGTTTAACTACACTATTGCTGTTAATTTGAAAATCCATATTTAAAAATATTGTTTTTGTACCAATAATGGTTATATTGGGTCATTATTTATTGTCACAAATATTTGTATAGGCTTCAATGGTTTAGTGATAAGGAAAAGCACTTTATAAAGAAAAACGTTTAACCCTTAGATGCAACTTTTTTTTTAATCATAATTATAATTAATTATCATATTTATTTATTTTATAAGTAAACACAGTTTCATGATAAAAATAAATCTCAACATCGTTTTAACAGAATAAGAACCTCTGGAAAAGGAAAAGTAATAATATAAAGGCCCTTGATTGACGTTCGGTGTATCTCATATTCCTAATACAATTCAATCGAGATTGATGAGATCCTTTCTCAAATTTCTTAATTTAGTGGTATTATTATACTACGGTATATAGGTATAATAGTATTATTTTGTTAAGGTTTATTTGTTTCATTGTGATAATGTATCCTGTATATTATAATATATTGTATTATATATTATACATACATATATACATACAGATGGTACTGATTTCTTAAATACAACTGGATTTGAAAAATATTTTTATTCAATATTTCTGATTAAATTTTTAGTAATCTAATTAAATATTAAATATAGAAATGGTTAAAAAATAGTTCGTTCCTCCTAAAAAAAATTTGAACTGTCTCCTTTCGTAGTATATTTGTTTCCAGATTAGTAGATTAACAATGTACTGCCTACTATATTTTCACACCTATGATAACATTCTTCTTGCCTTTGTTTAGCATATATTTTTTGTGGGTGTGTTTGTGTGTATTTGTATATATGGTAGAGAGAACTTACCTAGATAATTTAATTGGATTAAAAATACTTAAATTAATGTGTTGTTAGTAAATTACAGTTGGGGAAGGTTATACCTTTACTCAATTTTTTTTTCTCTTGTTTTCTATGTATTTATTAAGTAAAAGATTATAACCCTATAATCAGATTTTAAAAGTTTATTGATCCCAGAGTTTTCAATGTATATAGCTTAACATCCCTTTTATTTAATTTGCCATAAAATTACTAATTTGTTACTCTAACAATTGGCTGCTTTGTAACCGTTTTATGACCGACATAAGTGCGTTTAGTCGGTAAGTTTTGATTTATATATAGGAATATACCTCACTTATGGGCTAAATTCGAAAAAAAAATGTCGTTTTTGATTTATGACGCTTTTCGATTTACGAAATACTACTTGACCAAATCAATTCTTCATGGAACTCATTTAACGTAGAATTTAATGCTGAGATAACAACTTATGTACAATTTTGGCTATGATACACTATTTAGGAGTTGAAGAAGGCCAAAAAAAAAAAAATATAATACGTTATTTCATTAAATTAATTGGCTCATTATTAAGTAAGTGTTTCAGAACCACTAGAAATACATTCTCGTATTAAGTGTAATGGAAGGAAATTTTTAAAATTATTTCTTGATGTATGTTCTGTGGGCCGAGGTTTATAGCGTTGTGATTTCCAGAAATGTAATAAGTCAGCTTATAAGTCACTGAGATTAGGTTCAAGAATCAAAATTGAAAAACTATTTCGAGCAGAATTGAGATTTATAATCAAATTATAATACAAAAACAATTTAAATTTTAAGGACATAACTTCAGTATGTTCAGTACATTCTAAGGCGCTTTGTGATACCATTTGTTCAAGACAATTTGGTTTTGCGGTATAGTAGAGGTTGCGCCTCTCTGTTCTGTTAATTGTTCGAACGTTCTACTTTGTTTATCGGAGAATTCTCAGACTATTAATACCGCTTATTTCTTATTTTGTTCTGGTAATATTCAATTTATTATATTGTTTCTGTTTTAGAAACACAACTGTTCTGTTGAGTAAAATTGCGATTAAAATTCTTTTTGAATTGACAAAAAGATAAGAACATTTCTTATAATCAGATGACATACTTGGTTTATTATTTAACAAATTTTAGTT
>NW_027114857.1:593831-596847 GCF_000696795.3 Halyomorpha halys
ATATATTTAATTCTAGGTAAATAACTATTGAAGGAATATATTTGACATTGAATAGCTTAACTACTCTTACATAGGCATGCAATCGTCGATATATATCAATAGTTTTCAAACATATCGATTTTTTGTTCTTATATCTAGAGATACTACTCTAGATATAAGAACAAAAAATATTAATATTGTGCTATATCGGGTCCGGATATTTTAATCTGGGGATGGAATATTAAAAGTAAAACATTTGAATTAATTTCATATGTTAATCGATATTTCTACTTATTAGTAATATTCTATCAAATAAAATATATATATGGTCCACTGATGTTTTAACATATTGATGCTGTTATGCTAATTTTATTTTCTAACATATATTTTTTATAAATCAAAAGCGTTTCAGTTATATAGACATTGTTATCATGGGGTTGGTTATTAATTAACAAAAACCATTATGTATGTTTTCTTATGTATTCTTTTTTTTTATGTGATGTTATATTTATGTTAGTATAATAACTCTTACTTTCTTGGAATCTTTAATTTATAATATTAATCAATTTTGGGCATATTATGGCTCCCCTACTTTTTTTACAGTTTTATATTGATTATTATTGAACTATAAATATTTGTTAAGTATTTAAAAAAAAAAAATATCGGTCTACTTTAATTGAAGCGACTTTTGAGATTTTCAAACTCATTTCATACAATCAGCAATAATATTTCCTTATTCTACACAAGAGGACAACTTGAATGGTTTATAATCACCCCAACTCTATTCTAAGTACAATATTGGACTATTTAGGACCAAATTACCTAGCAAAGGGGAATAAAATATTTTTTTTAGCCTAAAACAGATCTAATTAAAAAAGTTTTATTTTTTACTTAATTGGAAATTCACATTTAAGGGTTTAAAAAAACGCCAAAAGCGAATCTGTCATGGATTTTCAAAAAAAAAATTGTTAGGCTTTATTTTTAAATTTTGTTAATGAATTGTGTACATTTAAACCAATTTATTACGAACAGCAAACCTTTTTTTATAATTTTTCATGAAGAAGCTAATCTAAGCTAATAATATAATTAAATATTTTTTTTTTTAGACTGGTGTCCCAAATTTTTCAATTTGGATGACCAAAAAAGTTTTATTATAATCGGTGTTTCTGCGCCCATAGCCATCTATTGTTAAAATATCGTTTAGAAACCAGCATGAATTGATTTCAAAATGTTGTAAGACAAAATTTTGTGATAAGCGTACCTTATCAGCTTTTATTATTGCAGTATTCATATATACATAATTATACACATATTTACTCCTACTTATTTATATATACCAGTATTGATTTTGAAATAGCGATATTTGCCAAATCATCAGTAAATCTATACTACTTTGAATTCGAATGCTTCCTGTATTAGGAGGGGGGGTTGTTATTGTGCTTGAGATGAAACAGCAGAGATTAATTAATGAATTGCTTCATCAGATTCATCTTGGATCTCTGGCCACCCTCTCATCCCTTCGTGATACTACGGGTTATGGTCATCGTACTTCCTGAAAGCAATACGTCATTGCTACCTTGCTAGTGCAATTCACATTAACTATAAGAACCTTATTGGTCTTGCATCCTCGTTCTTCTCATCGGGGCATTAATGCATTCAATGCCTCCCAAGAAAGAGATGTCTTGAATACAAAAACTCCAAACTGTCAAGTTATAGATCCTGTAGCATTGCTTCTGAAAACCAATAGGAATCAGAATCTTGTTAATCTTAGTGTTAGTAAAATTATTAACAGATGTCTCACCATCACATTGTGAGATACAGATTCATGAATTATATCAAGTAAGTTTTTTTTTTTTTTTATTTTTGTTATCTTGATCCTCTCCCACTGCTCTTAGTAGACACTTTCAGCAACTTTGATTGAGGGGGATAAAGCATAATTTTATTAATATGCAATGTGAAATATTCATTTCTATTTTATTTATTATTTTTATCATGAATAAACCAACAATCTTCTGAAAATATTAATGGACTATTATGGCTGATTTAATATTATATATCACAAATTTAACGTCTTATTTATTTGTTAATTTTTTTAAATAATTAATTTGAGGGCCGTGGGTGACCGTGCGTGTTGAATTACAAATTTAGCATTCTCGTATCAGTAGTGGTGCCGGTTCGAATCTGGTCGTGTGGGTTGGATTTTATTTTATGACGGAAATAATTTCTAATATACTACTATGGCTTTAATGATATGTAACTTGTAGAATAATTTTCCCGTCCTGACCCTCCATGGGTTGTCGCGGTACAGATTTTTCTTTTCTTTTTTTTATTATCAGGGGGATTTTACATGCTTAAGCAAGGTATTCTAAAGAATTCAATGTTAAAATGATAGTTGGTCTCTTTTAGGGTATTTTATGTTTTTTAGAAATACAAAAAAAATTAATTAAAAAATCTCTGTAGAAATCACAAATATTTCAAAATTTGTCTCTTTACTTTTTTTATTTATAATATCTTTCTTATATTCAAACTATTTGAAATATCTGATATATTTCTCATTCCGCATTTTTAATGATGTCCACTGCAGGCTCATACGATAACTCTTCCATTCCCTTATTCGAAAAGCATTCCCGGATATGAAATATCTCGCTGTTAGCAAGTTATCAAGAGGATGGGATGAGCGGGTGATAAATATCTCTGCTGGGAGAGAGGGGCACATTACCCCGACCCCCACAATTTTATCTCGACAAAATTAAAAAGTTCCGCAAGCCTTTTTCTTATGGTTGGAGAGAAACTCCCTTTTTTTACCATAATTTTTGTGTTTACCTTATTAATTGTTGTCTTCCTTCAATCCTGTTGCTTGAAGATGAGCAATTAGAAAAAATATCATTTAAAGAATGTTTTTATTTGCGTTTATGATAATTAATTTCTTGAATATCGTTTTAAATTTAGTATCCCATTTTCTTTTATATTTCTTTACTTTACTTCATTATTATTATTATTTCTCTTTTTATTTTATTTTAATCTAAATTCGTATTTA
>NW_027114857.1:596928-600151 GCF_000696795.3 Halyomorpha halys
ATTAATTATCCATTTAATTTAATATTTATTATTATTTATCCTTATAATTTTATACTTACCATTCATTATCCATTTCATGTTATATTTATATACCATTTTTTTAATGTTATTAATATTATTATTTACATGTCCAACTTTGTTTACGTTCTAGAGATAAGATTACCGCCTGCTGTAAACACATTTACCGTTTAATAATTATATGTACTTTTAACTAATCTGATCATTTGAATATAAATTTCAAATTTCTGTTCTAAACATATTATAAACTTTATTTTTTTAGAAACCTCAGTTTGTTTGCAAAAATGAATATTTTGTTGTTAGATCCATTTATTAACCTTGACCTGGAGAAATTTACGATCTTATAATTAAAATATTACAAAAATTACTTCGTGGATATGAAGTATGAAATCATAAAATACCTAAATTATGTTATAATGTATTTGAACATGCTATTTACTTATAACATGCATCTAGATATATCAAATGAATTAATGAAATAATTTATTTAAAAAGGAAATTATGAACTTAAGATTATAAAATAAACTTTACAATTTTTAAATCTTATTTACATCAAATCATGATACAAATTTATGCTATAAATTGCTTAATGCAACAATTCACATGTTTAGTATTTCTACCGTCTCCATTGAATGTATTGCCAAATTATGATCATAAACACATACAAAAGAAAGTAATAAATATGTTAGTCAACACAATAAATACTAATCACATTTTTTTTTTGTTTTTAGCTGGGAAACAGAATATGACAAAATATTGATCTAATATTATATTTTCAATATTTGTGTAGTTATTGACAAGCATCACTCTCAGTAGTGTAACAGATGTAACTTTAGTCATTTTTCATCAAACAATATTCTTAACTTCCCTAAGCCTCTAGATTTGTTTTCATACTGCCAAGAAAAAAGATCTATTAAAATTTGTTTGTGTTATCTAACTACCGAACGTATTTTCAATGTCCATGTTTGTTTATCGACTATTGTCAAGTAATTCTATCTCAACACTTTAATAGTTTTTAAATAATAGTTCTTAATATGTAGATTTTGTTCAATATTTTGATTATGATAAAAAGCTTTATTTATCTTATATCCGTACCATTTTACTGAAAAAATGAATGAGAAATAAATTAAATTGGAATTCTTATTTGCGGAAGTAAATTTTCAGAATGTTTTCATTATATTTCTTTAGAGATACTCCAAGATAACATTACACTTCCGTTCTTTTGGGAGTTATTAAGAGAGTTTTAAAGTACCCTGGGGAAGTACTTTTAACTAAACACAAAGTTCTCGGGTAAAAAAGAGTGGGATTTCATGTTCGCTTTAGCAAATAATGAACCCGCGCTGATAAACTGTGTGCAATGTTCCGTGGAAATGGGATAAAAAAAAAGAAGAAGTTGACCCAAGAAACTTCTCCTTCTTCAGGAGACTGCCTAAAACAAACAATGCAAATCAAGTTGAAAAGACTCCTAAGCAAGTATTGCAATTCCAATAAAAAATAAATTGAGCATTGAGTGAAGTGAAGTGCAATTTCCTCAATAGTCATTCAGTTGGGTAGGTTGTACTCTCACACAGTGTAACCAAGTACCTGTGTTAATGAATAAAAAAAAAATTACCACTTCATACTTTCAATTAAACTTTTTTATTTGTTTATTTTAACTCTGAACAATGTAAAAATTCAATAATGAAAAGGTAATATAGGAGTATAGTAATATTTATGCATTAATAGTAGGTAATAATATAAATATTATATACTGCGTATAATGTAGTAATAGTTTATTTTTACAATATAATAATATTTAATTATTCGTTATAATACTATTTTATTTATGTTATTATACATTTTTACCTTAAAAAATTTATAATCATTGTATTATTGAGGGGAAAAAAATCAATCTCAAAAATATTTAAAAACATTTGTATATTCTGGAATTTGTTATGCCGAGAATCGTTATATTCAGTTACCATTGTATTATTTTTAATACCATAAACTATCTAACAAATGTATGTGGGTTGTCATTTGTGACGATGGCAAGAGAAGCAGCCGTTCAAAGCCACCTGAATCAATGATAATTACCAACCTTCATCAATCTGCTATTCAGCTTGAACATTAGTCATCAAGGAGGCAGAGGGAATGGGGGGAGAAAGAACTCATATCGATTCATCCCTCTTTCTATACGAAAAAATATATTTTTTTTTTCAACAAGCAAGTTAAGCTGACAATTAAAACATAAATGCATTTACAATAATTTTCATTTTTATTATTAAAATTTTTATTACTATTATAATTCATTTTTTTACTGAAAAATTACTTGTAACAATCCGTAGATGAACATAAAAAAAGTCAATAGCTGAATATGCTTAACAATAAAAATAGAAATTGAATCAGAAATTTTGTTATGTTGTTTTTAAAATTATGAACATAACAAAAACAAAAACTTTAAATTTTCCTCTGTGTGTGCACAGTCTAAGAACTTGACTAATTTAAGGCCACTCACTAAAAAGGCCAGAAATACAAATTTTAACTGAACAATTTGCATTTCCAATTTTAACATCTTGCTCTCAAAATAAAATAGCAAAGAATAAGCCCTTGATTTTTAACGAGGTTTCTTGTGTATCATAATTTAAAATATGTTAATTTTGTCAAAGGTAATCCTTTTTTCTTATGACGATAAAAATTTAAGAAATGTTCGTTTTGTTTTATTTGGTATGCTATATGTTAGTCTGAAATCAATTAGTGCAAACTTATATATATTAGTATAGATAGCATAGATTGTAGCTTTAGTATAGTTTGTATCCTTCCATTGTCTTGATATTCGTATTTTATGTTTGCTTTGCTACAACATAAAACCTACATAAGAATGATCGATTATTAAAAAAAATTAATGATTAAACAATAATTTTTCATAAAAAACAGACATTCGTTTAATGCCCCTGAATTAAATATTCCAGATTCCAGTAATCAATAATATTTTTTTATTATTGAAGTGATCCGACGGATAAATAAATAATCTATAAAATTTCATATATCCAGTAAAATTAACAACAAAAATGTGGCTTGATAGTAGTCTATTTCCAAACTGATTTCGTCAAGAATAATTCTGTTTTTTTAATTACTAATTAAATATTTATTATTTGGAAAGTGGTAAATTTTAAGATAATGATTATTTTGGATAACGGAATAAATAGTTATAACAAAAATTAGTTTT
>NW_027114857.1:600201-605515 GCF_000696795.3 Halyomorpha halys
ATATAGTATTTTTTTGAAATTTATAAAGGTAAACAATTATTTTAATATATAAAATATACTTATTACTGTCACATATTAGTCTTTTTCAATAGTTTTTTCTTCTACACCTGAGTCAAATGTGAACGAGGCAGCTGAGAATTAACTTCCTGTTTTAAGCCAATCCGTTTTCGAACCTTTCCATGAAAAGTTTTCCGTGGAAAAAAATCTTGGCATTTGTCAGTGTTAGGACCATAGTTTGACTTATGCTTTCCCTATCCTTTCTGCCACAAAGTACACTGACATTAGGTCGGAAATAAATCAAGCAGTTAGAGCTAAGTGATAGTCCTTTACAATAGCGTGAGGTAGAGAATGAGACACATTTAGCAATAACTGCCTTGCGGTTCTCCGTGGGCTCCTGTGGGACTGATGAATAAAAACATGCTATTATTTATGTGTTTGGGTTTTCTATAAATACCTGTCATAGTTTAATTATTATTTCAAAAAAGTTCCAATTACAAATTAATTTTTATTTTTGTAACATGCACGATAAAAAAAATTCGATTAAATAATTTGGCTTTTATTAATTGCCACAATAGATACTGACTACTAATCAGATCTTATATCTCTACTGTACCACTACGACAGTCATTTTTATCATGGTAGCTACTGCTATAAAGTTTACACCATGCTAATAACTACGCATGAGTGCAAATTCTCACCATGTAAAGTTGCTTCAACATGACAATAGTTTCACTGTCACGTTTTCTATGATGGTATACATAGTACGAGAAGTATATCACGAACCTAGTATCGAATGATAATGAACATGCTGTGGGAAACAGGAGAGAACATAATATTAAGGAAAGTATACGTACAAAAAATTATTACTTAGTATATTTGATGATATTATAAAACCCACTCTGAATATTACTATTATTTTTAAAGATTTTCAATTACAGAATTATTTTTTTTTTCGTAAAAAATAAAATAAAATTTACATCCCATAAGAATATTTGAAGCTCGGCCCACGAAAATGAGACCATGTGGATGTTATGTCAAGAGAATATATCATATCAGGAACATGTACAGGGGATTAGGAGTAGAAGAGGCAAATACCTGTACCAGATAGAGGCTCCTCGACGCCTAGTAACGACTTAAGAAGAAGATAAAAAAGAAGAACTAAAAATTACCAAGAACTAAAAATTTTGTATTTTTAAAGAGTTTCAATTACAAATTAGTTTATATATTTGTTAAAAATAAAATAAAACTTACATCCAAATTATTATTTTTCAAACTTTTAAATATCAATTATCTTTTAATTTTTTATTTTTCAAACCTTAAAACGTAATTTTTTTTAGCTGTTTCACATTTTTTTAAACAATCTTATTTTTAAATTTAATGAAATAAAATATCTTGTGAAAGTTAAGAAACAAATTGAAACAATTTCTATGAACTATCATTTTATGAAATCTGGCCTTGAATTATAGTAGCTTAGATAGATACTGACAGCTATCACACTAGATCTTATAGTGCTTCTGTACTGCCATGGTAGTAAATGTTATTATGACATCTGTTTAAATTTTTTTTGACACTTGAACAGATTCGATAGTTAGGACTCCATCTTGATAAGAGACTTACTTGGAATCCACATACAAGACTGAAACGACAAGAAACTGTTCATAGATTTCGATTGCTACAACACCTACTTGACACCTACACTCCCCATTCACTACAAAAAATTACTATACACTATGATAATCAGATCAATTTGGACACATAGGATTGAGCTCTGGGGCTCAACCAATCCTTACAATCCAAAATCCCATGTACAATCCTTTATGATCCTTATTACGTTACAAATAAACTCGTCCACTAATACCTTAACATCCCATTCGTTGCAGATTTGGCCCAAAACAGATATGCGTCTTTTCACTCCAAACTCCATACCCATCCTAACCTATTAGTTCTTAATCTCTCATCCTTAACAATCTCCGATAATCCTTCGAGGCGTCTGCAAAGAAGATGTCCACAGATCATTCTAATTTAAATTAATGCTTGAATTACCACCAATGGGGGTTCCGTCTCAAGATTTTCAAATATTTGAAACATTCATCCAATTTGCTTATTGTATTTATTATTTTGTAAAGGTGTAAATTACATTAAATAAATTTAAAAAAATTTAAATGTGAGAATACCGCACGCACAGTCACGACAGTAGCTGCATCGCTGATACTTTTACTATTAATTATGACGCTAGGCATAGTGCAACGATACTGTCACGATAGTATTATGAATTTCTCAAGTAAGTAAACACCAGTTCATATTGATTAAATCGCAATAAAGATTACAAATTGAAGAAGTAGAAATTATGATGAAACTATCAATTTATATTACAGATTTCTTCAATAATTATCAATAAATCATCTGAGGTTTTATTACTAAAAAATAAAAATTGCTTGATGAAAAATTCTAAAAATAATGGAAATATAGTGAACCTCGTTGCTCCAGGAAACGTGCTGGAGAAGGGAAGTGTGTGTGCCTCAAACTTAATGACTGGTGCACCGCCGCCCATCTCTACGTCACTCAAAGAGAATTTTTCTTTTTTTCCTCTTTCGCTGCCCTTTTCGGATATTGAAAGACTTGATCCATTGCGGCCTCATCCAATTTCCTTCACAGAACTACTTTTTCTTCCCTTACAATATTTTCTCGTCCTCTATGAGCCCCTATTGGTTTTATTATAAAGAGTGTGTTGTTAATTGATTATAAAATATTTCGTAGAAGCTTTTATAGGGGAGGAGGGTAGGGGTGAAATTATTATTAAATTAGTGGAAAATTGTTATCTATAGATCATTTGAGTCAACTATGATATCAACTGATGCCTTAACCTTTATGTCTCAGATTTGTATGTTTTTTGGGGTATTAGTTTGTTACATGAAAAAAAAAATCTGTTTATAAGGAATAAAATAACGAAAGTGTAGTCCTTGTGCAAAACCTTAAGGAAGAAAAAAGGAAAAGCAATCTATTATTGGAATAAACATTTAAGCCCTGTAATAGTCTAAGAGCCCGGGGGAGGGACATTTATTTCACCCTAATTTTTGATTATTTAATGAAACCGTTATATAGTTACCAGTGAAGATTGATGACTTTGGCAACCATAGTGATGGAGAATTAAAATGGTGGTTTTTATAATTTAAACAAAATTAATTTTTCGTTCGGAGCTTTATATCTTTAAAACTAAATACAACACTAAGAAAAAAAAATCTAACTGAACATTATTTAAAGTTGAGTAAAGTTGCTGAAATATGAGCCCTAATCGCGGTATTCAATTTCTACTCTTTAACTGCATATCATTTTCAATTAATTAATGAAAACTTGGGATGAGAAAACTTTTATTTTTATTTTCTTGGGCTCTTGGACAAGTTCCAGCGACTATTAGTGAGAGTTGAGAGCGTTGATTAAAGTCTAAAAGACTACTCATTTTTTTTTTATCCAGGTAAATAAAAAAAATTCAATCTTATATTTAGAATTATGAAGTAAAATTAAGCAGATAGAGAATTTCTCTAGCAATTTAAGGTTAGACCAATTTTTTAAATATTAGAAAATTGTATTATTTTTGTAAAGTATGTTTTCAGGGCATATTGTTCAGGATTATTTCAAAGCCTTGAAGTCCTTATGTTATTATTAGAGGTCTTTAGGATTTTTTAAATTAATTTTTCACGGTTATGGTATTAAATCTTACAGTGTATCAGTACAGCCTCTATTTTAATTTTTTTTCCTAGAGTATAAACAGCAGAAGCATGTTACTGTTACGAATATATATATATATATATATAGTATTTTTTTGAAATTTATAAAGGTAAACAATTATTTTAATATATAAAATATACTTATTACTGTCACATAACAATATATGGAATATATTGTGAAGGGAAGTGTAACGGCAGTGAAATATTTTGAATTTTGGGTATTCAAGTGCATAGTATGCTGCAGAAGCTTTTTTGCTTAAATAGATTTACGTCAAGTAGTCACTTCGTATTACTGATTTTGCAAATTTTTTTATTTTTATCGGCTCGAACGATCTGGATTAAACTCGCAATATCAATGTATAATCAAGTGATCTTTAATATCAGCGTCTTCTCGTTAGAACAGTTTGACAGAGCGTAAATGATGAATTTTCAAAATTTTCTCCCATTAAAATACCCTTATTTTTTATTTTAAATAATTAACCATTTTGCATTGTTAACAGTTATAAAAAATAAATGTATGAGTATGGGCTATGAAAGATTTTGATAAGTAACTCAAAGATAAAAATAATGAAATCGAGACATCAATTTAAGAAGAAATTACTATGTCTTGTAAAGTGGTCTCTGTGTAATTATGTATGTTTGTATGACTAACTTTAAATGAAAACATGTATGAAAACTAAATTATATATTTTCGGTTAGTATGTATCTGTATGTGGACATTTTTTTTTGCTAAATCCGATTTCTCAGTATGCAATTGATTCTCCATTTTTTATAACATTTCCTCCAAAATGGCTCAAACGATTTCTATTAAACTCGGTATGTCGAAGTATAATTAAGTATCCTTTAGTATCAGTTAGGTCTTATACTCATTGAAATAGTTTGAATGGCTTAATTAGAAAATTAATTTTTAAAAAAAACATCCTCTTAAGTTCATTCAATTTTGTTTATCTGAAACTATTTATTAATTCAGATTATTAGCAGTATGAAACAATAAGTATAAAGTATGAAAGTGATAATTATATATCGGAGAAAATAAATGTTTTCTGGTTTTCAAGGTTGTTTTCACATGCACAAACATGAATCACGTAAAAAAAAAAAAAAAAAAAAAAAATTAGCGTCCTATATAGTAAAAAAAATGTTTCAAAACATACAAAGAGCAATTTAATCTCCAAGTAGGGTGGTAAGTAAAAGTTGTAAATGTATGATGCGCGCTCCAAATTTTTTTGTGTTTTTGAATTTCAGATCATTCGATTATTTTAATTTAGTTATTTTTTGTTTACTTTTACTTAACTTGATATAAAATATATAGTAGAGGGAGTATTGCGATCGTTAAAAATTTCGAATACAAGTTTTTGACGGAAAATCATGTTTTGAGGTCCCCTGAGTTCGAAAATCCACGTTTCGCAAAGTCATGCGAAACTGAAATTACATTTCTGCCCGAGGTGGCACCGAGCAAGATATCCCTCGGACAAAACTCATTACAATAAATTCACTAACAGACTAAAAGCAGAAATTAGAAAACACAGAATACAACGTTTCCAGAACTTAACAGAAAACTTAAATACCACTGACAAATCATTATGGAGAAC
>NW_027114857.1:607085-627026 GCF_000696795.3 Halyomorpha halys
CTACATATTTACCTGTTGTATTATTTTGTACAGTTGTAAGTTACAATAAATAAATAATAAAAAAAAAAAAAAACATTTCTGCAGTGGAAAAATTGTGACATGTGACAATGTGAAATCAAATTACTAGAAGTATTACTTTGTAGAATCTATTTTTCAAATATTTTCACAAAAACGGCTTTAAACATTTCGATTAAACTCGGCATGTTAATGTCGTAATGTCTTTAACATTAGTTAGGTCTTGTTCTCATTGGAATAGTCTTATAAGGCCTAAATAACGATTCTTAAAAAAAAATACTCTTAAAAAATCTTACTCCCATGTACCTTTAATCTTGTTTGTTTGTAATAATTAAAGATTTTGTATTAGTTAGGGGTGTCTTTTGTATGAGACTATACCCCCCCCCTCATACTCAATTGTTAAAAAAAAATGTACCTCCTATACTAACCATTAACCTATACTAACCCACCAGGCCGTTCCGGTATTAAATAACTAAATAAAATAAAAGATTTTGTATTTTTAGCATAATTAAAACAGGTATATTTTTGTAATATGGAATAATTTAATAATTAACTGACGGTAAGTAATGGAGAAATTGAGAGAGGCAGAAGTTCAGAGACTGGGTAATTGGAGATTGCTGACCGTACCCGATCACTACCGACTCGAATCATTTAGTACCCGGCTTTGCTATACTTAGTAGAACTGTATTCAAAATATAGGACTAAAAATGATATTAGTTTCTCGCACCTCGAGAAACTCTAAAATATGAATTTTTGAGCAAATGAAAATTGATTGTTTAAAATTTTTGCCCACCATGCCAAATTATTTTTTATTATAAAATATTAGACATGGTTTTGACCAAATGATGTACGCCTTTTTAATATCTAAGGCAGGAGGACTAGGTTATTCTCCCATATAGATTAGGCAACCTTTTGATTGATAAAATCTAAATGTGAATAAAATAAATGTTATATAAAAAAAGGTTGACAATTGGAAAGTGGGAATCAAAAATGAATTCCTTCCTGAAGGGATGTAACCGTACGAGTTTAACCCATTGGATGTTGACTTAGCATTCTGGGGTCAGCATTTCGAGTGGGGCTATGGACGTGTCAACGAGACCGATTTGGAAGTGCCGTACCCTACGCCGAGTTCAAGAGCTCTTCTCTGGAATGAAGGCATTTCCCGGGCCATCAGTAATCAATTACTCGCTTATTATTCAATTTAATGAGCTATGCAATTACAGCGGGTGCTAATAAACTATTAAAAAATCATGATTTGGAAATGTATATATTTTTATATTATAAAGTTTATAGACGCACGCATGCATCCGGGTATTATACTGAGTTATAGTACATTTATCCTTCTTTCCAACGCCAATATTTCACTGTTTTTTCTTAGTCTAACATTTAAGAAATAATAAAACTTCCTTTATCACTGAATTCCTTACCTTGCATTCCTCTATCCACCAATACCCAACAAATTGATAACTATTTTCCATCACATAAAACTGCTTCCTTTGATAGGCCCTTTCTTATATGTTCTTCTTCCATTTAAAGTTCCTTACCTCTCTCTATCCGTAGTTTCTCTTCCTTAACTTTCTTCAAACGTCAGCTATTCTTTCACCTTAAATCTCAATCTTCCAATGAAATTTAAAATATATATATATAAGTAATCTGATTATTAGAAACATAATTACTTTATGGAAGATTATTGATTGACCGTGTGTAAAGATGAAAGGAATATGGTCCGGGTGCGGTCAAAAAAACTCAAATAGTAGAAATAAAATAAAATAGTATAATTCTACTATTTGAGTTTTTTTGACCGCACCCGGACCATATTCCTTTCATAATTACTTTATATATCTTTGCTATATTCTAGGCCATAAGCAATTATTTATGTTAATTGTTTTTGTTTTTATGGGCTTCCCAGAATGAAGATTAGTTTTCGTTTCATTTCATTGGGAAACACAAGCTCTAGGATAGGAGTTCCCAATTCATAAACGTTTGGGGACCCATAAGTTAAAAAGTTAACCAATTGCACCACACCCCACTTCTGCTTATGGACAAAGAGAGGTCCCCACAAAAATGTTTGAAAATTAGATGGCTTAAAAGAGCTTTCTCTTACATTTAGCTGTTAAAATCCTTCACATAACACTAAAATATCAGAAAAACTAACTATTAACGGTTTCAAAAATAATGTCTCACCAAATATATATTGCTGGAATTTCTCGTGGACCATACCAAAGAATCTTGTGGCCTACCACTCGTCTGAGGACCACTAGTAGGGAATCACTGCTCAAGCAGAAGTTCCTTATTGTACCTATTAATCTTAGGTATCTGACGGTGCAGCTTGATTATTAGTCTAATTTCTAGAAAATTTTCTTAAATCTCTAGAAAATATCCAATTTTTATCCTGTATTTTATTATTATCAATTTTATATTATTCAATTTTCCTTAATCCGAAAATGAATATGGATTATTATTTAAAAATAATTCGTAACTTAAGACCCCGTTACACTATTTGAACGAGGATAAAACCTAGTTGATGTTAGAGGCCACTACATTTAATAAAGACTTTAGTGAAAATTGAAGCTGATTTCGAGTAAATGGAAAAAAAAGGATAGAATGGTTAATATTAATCAGGATTTGGAGTTTGTCGAGTTTAGTTGGACCGTTGCTGTAACATTCCTTGTATATAACAATTACCTTAAAGAGATAATGTACACTGACTTTTCGTGTTTGAGCAAGGCTGCTTGCTGAAAATTTCAGACATTGGAATTTTTAAAACTCAAAATGTTTCACTATTGTAGTCTTTACCATTGCTCTATATTTCATATATAGGTGTGAGAAAGTAAACAAATAACCCTTTCCGTATGCATATTTTATTTTTGGAAAATTTCATTGACGATTTACAAACTATCAAAAATATTTAAGATTCAAATTCGGACTTTAAATGTATTAAATCTTTCATAAATAGCAAAGATCCTTGAATAATTATTGTCCCCAAACACCGTAGCACAGAAATGGTGATAATTCCTTCTCTCCCAAGAGGCAGTTTAAGTAGGACTGGAAGGGAGAACTGATCGGATTAGGAGGGGCCTAAGATGGTAACAATAAAGCCGACATCAGCTGCATTGTGCTAATTAACAATGTGGTCCATGGCAACAACAATAGTATACAACAATGGCAACAACAACAACCTGTTGGGTTTACTCTCTCTCCGGTCAGGCCGGTCTCAAATGAAAACTCTCCCACCACCTGGACCAACCAACCCCACCTCTTCCAACACCCACTGATTTCAATGCAAGTTAATACTGTCAATACAAACTTTATTTTAATTCCTAAATTGCCATCCTTTATTTATTTATTTTTTATTTTATTAAACAAGAAAGTTTTAGGAATTCTGGACATTTTTTAATTTTTTTCTGGTGGCGATTCGGAAACTTAAAATTCAAAATATTAAAATTCATTATCTTTACATCTTCTCCCTCGGAGAAGAAAATTTACCTTAGAGTTTTATAAAGAACTATGTGCTATTTCTTTATCTTCTTCCAGTCTCGAGACTGGTATATAAGCTACATGATGTGAAAGAAGTTTGATTCTGTTTTTTCGTTTCTGATGTTTAATTGAAATTGTTTCAATAACCTCATTTAGTCTAACTTTCAGTTCATCTAATTTCTTGTGGTTTACCTTTTTTCTATTTCATTTAAATACCCTATTCCTTGCATTAAAATAACTGTATTTTCTTTATAATCTTTAAATTTCTTTCTTGAGACTGGGAATTGTTTACTAAATAATTCAAAAACACTATCCAAAATTATAGTCTCAAAACATTTATTTCATTCACACGTCCAACGTTTCGGCCAATTCGGCCATCTTCAGGGACAATCTCAAATTACTATGAGACATATCATCTAACCATTTAAAAAAACTCCATACAGGCCATTCTGCCCAGGTCAAAACATTTATATCTAATATGTCAAAATTACATTAAAAATCACAGTCAAATTATTTCTCTTTTATCACTATTTATACACTTTTATTACCCAGTGTATAAATAGTGATAAAAGAGAAATAATTTGACTGTGATTTTTAATGTAATTTTGACATATTAGATATAAATGTTTTGACCTGGGCAGAATGGCCTGTATGGAGTTTTTTTTTTTTTTTTTAAATGGTTAGATGATATGTCTCATAGTAATTTGAGATTGTCCCTGAAGATGGCCGAATTGGCCGAAACGTTGGACGTGTGAATGAAATAAATGTTTTGAAACTATAATTTTGGATAGTGTTTTTGAATTATTTAGTAAACTGTATTTTCTTTATTTGTCTAGTATTGTTTCGTTATACTTTTGCGATTTTATTGTATTTCAAGTGCTGTTTTCCTGTCTCTGACCCAATCATTGTTGGAATTTCTTGTGTTAGCTCGTTCGGCAGGATAATAACCTCTGTAACATATAAAAGATAACTTGGTGTAAATATATGCATTGAGTGAGAAGTAATATTATATTTTTGTGATAATGATTATGAATTCTTAACTTTGTGACCTCATATATTTTTCGGAAGTGTAAAAAAAATAAGAAAAATAATCTTTTTTTATTATAATTAAAACCCATATATTGTTCTCTTTTATATTTTTATACCAACTTAATGTAGAGAAAATTGAGAAAAATTTCGATTTAAATAAGTTTTTTCTTCGGTCGCTTCGTTTTAAATTGAGGGCAAGTAACATTATAAGATGGATTTTTATTCCTCCCAAATGGATACCATAAAAAAGTCTCATCAGAAAAAAATCATGACCTCACAAAAACATAAATATGCAATTTTTATCACTTCTGTAAAAGTTTCTACCCCCTTTTGATCCCCATTGACCTATAACTCTTACCCCTGTAAGTTTGTAACATGTTTTTTTTTACTGTTAAAAGAGTTTGATATGGAGTATCTATGAAGCACTATAAAATATTTTCTTTCGATTGGACATTAATTACTGAATCCCCGATGAAAACTATTATCCGCATAAATAAGGCCCATAATTCCATCCTATGGAGATATGCTTATTCCATGCACATTTGCCTAAAAAAAAAAAATCGAAATAGTTTGATTAATTTAGTTATCTTTAGGATATTAATCTGCAATAAATAAAGTAAACAATAGGTGGATTAATTTATCTCATTGAAGGATATCCTAAGTGATTGCTGTTGGATTACTTAAATGTAAACTTCCTCCTTTTTTTGTAATTATTTACACTTTTTCTCTATTCATTAATATTTCTTTACTGATTCATTTCAGCAACACATATCCCTTCACCTATAGAAATCAACTGCGATTTTTTAAGTATTTGACCTGACAACTGTGCAAAAATTTTGAGCAATATAGTTATTCTTTGGGAACTTATGACCCAGAATTCATTTAGTTGTTTCATTTCATTGACAGGAAACTGATTTCAACACTAAATGAGTTTGAGGAGCAAATCATCCTGACCGCTGGCTTATGTCAATATTTGTTGAGTGTTGACAATCCAGTGGCTGACTACATCAACATTCGAAACCCGGTCGTACTTAGGGATTGCGCTCACACAAAAACTTTTAGTACTGAGTATACGAACATTTTGTGTGCTTTGTAACTATGAAAACAGTTTAGTAGCGATTAGGCTTAGGTAAACTGTCGATTGAAACTTTTTTTCTAGTCCCTTATGTCTAATGAGCTTAAATCATTGTCAATGAAATTTACATTATCCGTGTCATAATAATAATTATATAAATAGTTATAAGTAAAATTCTTTCTATTAAAGCTGTTATATTAGGTTTATGGAATATATATTAGTTACTAGTTGCAACTCCAGAGAGTAAAGAGGTATAGATAAATAAAATAATAAAATAATCGCAGACCTTGCCCCCAAAAAATTAGTAGTAAAATAACAATAACAAATGTCCGCTAGACATCCAGCAGTTGATCATAATGAAAACTGTTAAAGAAGGAGGAGCTGAAATAATTAAAATGGGTACAGATTAAAACAAATTAATTAATTAAAACTAAGAAGCAAAAAGAAACACCCCCAAAATATCACAAGATGCAAAGACAATCCAAAAGGAGTTTTCGAGGAGGGATATACGACTCCGATCTGGACATCACCTCATGATTTGCCTTCATAAGAATCAGAAGGCATAAAAACAGTAAGTGCACACATATTAAAATTACAATTGCAACCATCAGAGTTGTGACTATTCTAAAAAAGCCCTTAAAAACTGAAAACAAAGATGTATTATACGGTAGTATCCATCCCTTTCCTCGCTCTCAGAACAATGAGGAATAAGGATTTTGACGTGTACTATTATATTTATAAATTAAAAAAAAAAGAAGTACATCTAGTAAAGTTTTAATTTTGTTATCAGGCTCGCTAAAGATAATTTAATGTAAATAATATAAGAAAAACCTGAATATGTACAGTGATGAAAATTAGTAAAATAAATGTTAAATATATTAAACAAATATTAACAATTATATTGGTGAAGTATTTTATTTGTAAAATAAATAAAGTTGATGAATTTTTACCCTGAATTTTATTTTGTTACACTTGTAAAAAAAAAAAACAACTATAAAAATTCAAGTAATGAAAAAATAAATCCCAAAAGAAAATTTATAAAAATCTTAGTAAGATCTATATTTTTCTTTAAATATACTGATAATTATGGTTTATACTTAAATATAAAGACTGGTAAATAAGAGATTAATAAAAACCTTGTTATGGATTGGATTTTATATTACTAACTCGTCTAAGATTTCCGTACTTCGATCGATTCTAGGAATTGTTTTTATATTTATTTATCGTACAGTCACTAGCCTAGTACTAGCAAAACCAACAATAAAAAAAAGCTTTTTGGAATAATAAATTTTAATCAAATAAATGGCGTCTCTTAATTTAATTAAAATAAGCGACTGTCAGTTGTTATACAATTTATTAAAAAATACTATGATTTATCTAAAATCTCAACAATATACATATATTTTAAATTAACAACATTTTTTCCGTCATATTTTGTACTTTTGATTAATGTTTAATAATAAATTAGATAGGGGGAAAAAGTAGGACATATAAATTTTCAAAGATGTAGGGAGTTTTGAGAGCCTTGACAGAATAAGACAAGAATGTTGAACGAAATCGTCCACTCCCTCTGAAAAAATAAGTAAGGGAAGAATCGAGTTTCCAATAGTAAGTTTCCCTCCACTCACTCTTTCTCACTCTCTCTTTCGCTCTTTCCTTCTCCCCCACTCCCTCTCTCTCACTCTGATAACCAACTTACGGATCCAGCTTTCAATATTTTAGTCATGTTCGTATCGCTGACACCCCCAAAAAAATTATTAAAACCAAATACTTATTGACAACCTTTGGATATGTTGTTGACACTCTTTCATTCTTATTTATATTACATTGACATTGTTAAAGTGCTTGTTTTAATAAAACTATTGGTACTAATTTTTCTCAAACATAATTACAAGAGTCTGCATTACTGATGAGGATAATCATAAGACTAGAACTGTCTCCATTCAAAGGAAATCGTTTACTCACATACATGTGGATTAGAATATTTAACATATTATCTTAACTGTTTACCAGTGTTAAGTTGTAAAGAAATGAAAGAATATAAATAGAGAAAAATATATATTACAGGTTAATTACTTCACCACTAACAAAGAAAATGATAATTTTATTTTATTTATTTTTTCTGGACACTGAACTAATATCAATAGAAAATTGTTAATCAATAATTAAAGGGTTTTTATAAAACTGAACCTATGAATAAATACAGGTTGCTAAACGTAACCTATACGTAATGTATCGACATTAATTTCCATTCCTCTTTGAAGGAGACAAAGGGTGGAAGAAACAAAGCACTTTATTGAACTGGTAAGGTTTAGACGCCTCAACCAGTTGACTGTAACCGCCAACGAAACCTTTAGGAATTGCCACTCCTCGGCAAATAACAATCACATGAGAACGGGAGTGGCCTCATCAAAGCCAACCCGTCTTACACTTAGGCGGAAGTCCTCACCGCCGCCAAACCTAATAACAACGCTTACCACGCAATTCCTCCCCTCCCCCCCACCATCCTTTCTCATCTAATAACCGCCCCGCCCTCATATAATTGAAACGAAATGCTATCATAATTCTTTTTTGAAGATAAAATACTGAGGTTATAAAATCGTTTACGACTTGATAGCAAATGTCAAAGTTTACGCTTAAGCAATTTACCTCATTCAGTTCCTGATGAAAAAAAAATCTTAAGAATGACAATATTGTTTATACAGATAATGAAAACTAGGAATAAATGTAAAAATAAAATAATTTTAAGGTATGTTATAAATATGATTTACATTGTTTAAAAGAAAACAAAATGTATATGTATTGCATTGATGGGGAGATAAAATCCTAAACTTCTATCAATAAAATACAATGTTCACAAATATAAGAAAAATCATGACGCACTACCACATAAGTGGGGTTACAAAGACAGCCTTGTCCAGTTTTGTTATCGTTCATCCAAAAGAAAATGTTTCTGGGAAAAATTTGTTTACCTCGCGATAATCCCCTACTATAAATCTAATTTATTAACAAAACATATTTAAAAAATGGACATTTTCTTGGCTGTTTGGAGCACAAAGCATTATAGACACATATTACCTACAAAGATTTAACATGCATATATTTTGAGTTTTTTTTTTAGTTTTCATTGAAACTATTACAAATAGTATTATTTGTAATTAGAGTTTTAATAAATTTAAAAAAACTCCCTTAAATCATTAGGCTTATAACTTTAATCCTCTAAAATTATAAAACTGATTGTAATAAGTTTGATGTATGGAGACTAAAATTTTGTTTTGTCATCGGTTTCTTCAACTATATTAAAACAAAAAAAATATGTTACAAATGTTAAAAAAAAAAATTTAACCACCTAAACGCACTTGTTCCTAACCTGACTTCTCCTTTATTGTCTGATAATCCTCCTAGGAGTCTGTAAAGAAGATGGCCTTGAGATCGTATCCTCTAAATATCATTGGAGTTCTACCAATGGGTTAGTTCTACAAATATCTATATCCATTGCAATGTAACTCACATCACATTTACTCATTGTATATATTTAACGCAGTTGTAAATATCAATAAATAAATAAATAAAAATTAATGAAAAAGAATAAGAATATAGTTTTCCAAATTTTTTTATAATTTAAGCACTATTATTATATATATTTTAACTTGTATGCAGTATATAAATAAATTGTAAAATAATGAAACAAATATTTTTAAAAAAAATATTTTCCATTGTTAAAACAAAATATTAGTTAGTCAGATAATTTTGAAT
Organism: Halyomorpha halys; assembly: GCF_000696795.3. NCBI lineage: Eukaryota > Metazoa > Arthropoda > Insecta > Hemiptera > Pentatomidae > Halyomorpha > Halyomorpha halys. The sequence continues at coordinate 616,438 of NW_027114857.1, forward strand.
ATCTACTATCAATATTTTTTTCTTTTTTTGACCATCAGAGCACTAAAAATTATTAAACTAAACAATTATTTTGACTATCATTAATTTATTTGAGCAGAATATTATTAATTTTGATCCTCCCAAATGGCAAAATTACAGGTTGTGTTAAATAATAAAAAATTTACTATTAGATGCTGTGAGTCAGAATATAATAAATCTATAAAGAAGTAGAGGGGTAGGTCTAGTATGCAGCTATATATATATATATATATATATATTCACTACAGCACAATTGTTTATAGGATATTACAGTATTAGAGCAGGGAATTGAGTAGGAATCATAAATCTATATTGGGATGTTTATAGCTATCATGCAGAGCTCTCATAAACTAGCTTGTGTCTATTTGAAGTCGTAAATGTTCTGTTGCAATAATTGATTTTATAACGACTAAGGGAAATACATTGTTAGCTGGGTAATAAAACTGTTAATAATCACGATATAACTGAAGTGGCGAGAACGTTATCGCTTCATTATTCTCTTCTCACATAAAACTCCGTCGTTAGGTGTTCCTTGAAACCTGTATCTGTTACCTGATAAGTTCCCACACCTTTTGTGTAATTTAACTGTTATGTTTATGTTTTTGTGATTTAACTGTTATATTTATACCTACATCAATCAAATTAAGGGCACTGAAAACTACAAGTAAAATTAAAACTCATTTAAAAGTTTGTTTATACTTGGAATGCCTTAAGTTATTAGGCTAGTAATAACTTCTCATTTCCTTCTGGAGAAGTAGAAGAACAAGTAGGTACCGGAATAGCCAATTTAAGGTAAGAGGTGTTTGGTTCGCAACTCTAGCCAAGAAAAATAACCGAGTTCTTCGGGAGTGAAATTGGATTGAAGGCACTGCCTCCTATGGCAAAAATAACTTATAGATTTAAAGTAATACGTTCTTATATTTTTGGAAGGCGTTGTAAGCTTTTCCATTTTTTTTTGTCCTCTCCTTCTATATTAAGTTAATTATAGTTTTATTTATTTAATTTGTTTTATCCTCCCTGCTGGCAATTCGTCAACTTAGTTTCAAAATAAAATTTAAAATCGGTTATCCATTAATTTCGATTAAAATATATATATAGAAGAAACCGAGGTAATTACTAAACATGGAATATTTAGGCTTATGAATAAATTCAGTCAATATCTTATTATTGTTTTATTGTCTAACAAAAGTAACAAATTAAATTGCCTATCACTGTACTTGCTCTGATTTTTCTTCATTTTTGGAACATTTTATCGTTTGTATACATTGGCAAATTAAGTTTTAGTGTAAAATTTTATTTATTTAACAAGAATAAATAAATACCTGGATTACCTAGTTCAACATTAAAAAAAATTATAAATATTTTCATAAAATAAATTGGCCTTAAGTAAGAGTAGCTTCACTGCACGTTAGACCTGATACTCCTGACCTTAGACCTGATACTCCTGACCTTAGACCTGATACTGACTGTACTCCTATTAAATATTGTCATGACGACATCTGTTATAATGTTTAAACCATCATATACTATAAGCTATCACGTCATCATTTACGTATGTCAGCTATTATATAGGCTCTACCATTGCAAAGAGCTCCGACTTGATAAATAATAATTTAATAAAAATTAAACTAAAATTTAATAAAAAATAAATTTGTATTTAAGAGAAATTCGATATTTTTTATAGCTCAATCTTTTTATTTCTAATATAAATAGATTGATTATATTCAATATCAATTTTTAATTGAAAAATTCTTTCATAGCTATTGTCCATTAATTTTCAAAATAAAAATTATATAGAAACTGTTACTGTTGAAATAACGAATTTGAAATTTGAAAAAGTTAATAATGGTTTAGAATCTTGGGTGTAAGGTAGTATATAATATCTAATATCCAGTATGTAATATATAAATAATAAGTAACTACATTTGCTTACTTCAAAAAGAACTTCTTCATTCGACCGACGAGAAAAAAAAAACATATATTAGAAGATTTAACAGGAAAAGGAAAAGGTGATTAAAGGCATGGACACATGAGACCTTTGTGATAAAGGTGTGTCTTCGTGTTATCAATTAAACAAAAGCTTTCTTGTTATTGTATTGATCATTCTTTCATGTAGATGTTGGTAGGACGGGATGAATTTTTTTTCCACGTGGATAAATGTTCTCAGCCTTGTGAAAAGAATTGGGTTTAGAGCATAGGGGGAAAAAATGTTATCACACAGATTCAAGCAAAACCAAAGTGAAAAATTGCAGTTTTCTGACACTATCTCAGGAAGGAGTGAATTGGAAATGATACGGTTCATTTACATAACTCAACTAACAAAACATCCCAGAACCGCTCATGTTCCCTTTTCATTTATTCAAGTCAACTGATTGTACTCTGCCCCCTGCGCAACAACCTTCCGTCACCACACGTTCCCTTACCACTCTCAGCTAACATTAAGGTAGATCTAGAGTTTCATCGAACAGTTTCAGTATTTTTGAAGGATGGGGAGAATTAGCAGATATATACTGAAATAAATAATTTTGAAAGTATTGAAAAGCATACTTGAAAAAAACCTTTTTCGACTAAAGTTTGAATTTCGTCCTTCATGGACAAAATCAATAAATATTAATTATCCTGAAAAATGGAAAAAATGAAAAGGTGTTTTTTGGTCTTTTTTTTATTTACAAAAAATTTTTTAGTTTTATTTTACTTAAGAGTTAATTACCCAATCCTACAATGCCAATTGACCGTAAACATATGAATATAAGAACAAGTTACAAAACGTAGTAGAAATGAAAGTTGAGTAAAGATTTTTGGTGTATCAAATTTCAATTTATGCCTTGTTTGTCTAAAATTTGTTGTTAGAGCTGTTTGGTCAGGTTTGTTGGAGTTGTTTATTATAGAAGTACAAAGTATTTGCACACCTTTTCTTTACTTTATATAATTAATTTAAATAATAATAAAATAGTTTGAGGTTCCTTAGTAAAAAGTACAATTAGAACGTGTTAAAACAGTTTAAATTCAATTAAAAATATTGATCATAATAAAAATTTGTTTAAATATAATATAAACACTAGGATAAAAGTATTTCCACACTGTGTAACCGACTTTTAACTTTGTTTACCGACACTTTCAGAAAGGGTATCCGAAACTCTAAACAGTAACAAAAACGATTATGCAATTACTTAAAAACACGACCACTTTATGCAAACTTTATACAAATACGAAAGACAAAGACAAAATAGAGCTACAATCTAACATAGTGTATGAAACTTTTGATAGATTTCTATAACTCATATCCTCATTAAAACGTGTTAAAAACAGTACACATTCAATTAAAACTATTGATCATAATAATAATTTATTTAAATATAATACAAACACAAGGAAAAAAGTATTTGCACACTGTATTTTTGTTTACTTGCTCTCTTTTGCATGCTTGATTATAATCATATTATACAAAATATTAAATTTAAAATATATAATAATGAAATGCAATACTTTTTTTCTGTATTTTTTGGAAGTTTGATTTTTTTTATAAAAGTTTTTCATTTGAATTTTAATTGTAGTTATTAAGTAATAAATATACTTTTTATTTTTGAAGTAATAAGGTTTTTTTATTGTATAAATTCATAATTATATATACAAAAAAAAAAACGTGGTGTGCAAATACTTTCTTCGGTCACTGTATATTTGTGTTGATATATCCTTTTGAGTTACTGTTCAGAAGTACCGAAATAGTTTCCCGCAGTTTTCTTCACAGGGGAATTTCGTATTACTTAGTAGATTTACAAGTAGTATATATCCTCGTAGCAAATGGTTAGCCACATAAACTAGTCCGTCAATTACTAAAGCAAACATTGACATTGACACAACCTAAACCCCAATATGCCAACAGCAAGAGATACTACAGGATTCCTTGTTTACCAAAACCTTTAGAAAGGATATCCAAAACAATAACCAAAGCAAAAGTGATTATGCAATTACTTAAAAACACGACCACTTTATGCAAACTTTATACAAAATATAGCTACAATCAAATGTAGTCTATGAAACTTAACTAAGATACTGTCAACTTTTGATAGATTTCTATAACTCATATCCTCTATTTTTGATTTTCAAAGCTGCCTTTCCCTTTGACAGGCAAAATTAACGAAATTCTCAACAGATTATACTGAATATTGAGTCTTAGCACCATCGTAATCTTGAGTAGGAAATAGATAATTCTTCTAAGTTATAATTTTATAAACAAACAAGCAAAAAGTATTTATATGCGTAGATGATACAGCTGTTTAAAAGTAAAAACAAGATGATACAGCTGTTTAAAAGTAAAAACATACACCTACGTTATAAGATTAATGTAGATGAATATTGAATTCAGTAATAAAATTTACTTATCCCTCAATAATCTCACAAATCGTTAAAGATATAATTGTAAATAACAAGTACAGAAGGCCTTTTTTAGCTTACTATCTTCCACAAGCTAGGTCCGGGAACCTTCAAACAGCCAAAGTTAAGAATGTACGATCTCATAATAAATTCTATGTTAAAATGGGATTGCTCAAAGCTCCTTATTTTGTTACTAATAAAACCATCCATAAAGACCTAAATGTTCCTTATGTAACCGATCTAGCCCGAACCCGATATTATTCCTTCCATAATAAACTCCCTAACCACCCAAACCCACTCGTTTCTAACCTTGCTTCCTCTTCCATTCCTGGCAATCCTCCGAGGCGCCTGAAAAGAAGATGGCCTCGTGACCTTATATTGTAAACTGTTTTTAGAGTTATACTACTGGGTAGTTTCTCTACATCCTGTATCATATCATTATGTCATTATGATCAAATTTACTGGTTGTATTTTTTTATACAGTTGTAAATATCAATAAATGAATAAAATAAAAAAAAATGGGGTTGATTCCGTGTCAGCAAATAATAAACGAAAGCTGGATCGAGTTATTTGGTCTTCCTGAAGGCAACCAAAGTACCCTGTCAATATCAAAATCTCTATCATACTTTGAAGAGTCAAGGGAACTCCTTAGCCGAACTGGTCAGCCAACATCTGATGACATGACGTTAAGATGGGTAGGGCATGTAGCTCCTAGCCATCCATCAATGTCTACACAACCTTGAATGCCTTTGTAATTGGCAACGGACCACGTGGTACCTCGGGTTTGTTGCTACTCACGATACAAACTGCAAATGGTTACAGTAAACTCAGAACTGTTTATATATCTTAATGTAATATCCCCAGAAAATAAAACTAAAAAAAATATAATAATAATAATTATTATTATTATTATTCGATATCATTATTTTATGAACTCCGAGGACCCGGGTTCGAATCTGGCTGTTGCAGATCATTATTATCTGTTACCTGTAGCCGTTGAGTCAGCCCTGTAGGTTTGAAAGCCCTCCGGGATCCATCCAGCCTCATAATGTGGGTACTCTTAATTGGGTAAGAATCTGGCGGTTGAGCTTGATTCTGAGAAAATCATCTCCTTACACAACCTTTGGTTTAGTAACAGTACTTCCGTAAAAAGTACTACATTCTTGACCCTTCATGGGTTGTAGCGGTACAGATTTAATTTAATTTCATCATTACTAATATATGAAAATATATGTGATTTAATACATAAAACTATACTATGAATTTTCTTATATCTATTTTTTCTTTCAAACGGACCAATATATATGTACTTTGTTAGGTATATAAGTACTATTGCTAGACCAATGGTTGTGCAAGGAGATGATTTGGTCCAAAATCATCATCAAAAACGTCAACCGCTAGTATCGCAATGCAGAGATTTTCTGGAAAAGAACTATTAAAAAAAATCAGTTATTGTTTTGGCTGTTTTTTTTTATAATATAAAAATTACTATACCAAGTTTCATTATATATAGACTATAACTTCAGTAACGACCCACTAGTGTGTTTAAGAAAATAGATAATAACATCCCTTCTTTTAGAACGCATATGGTATAAGCCAGGGTTATTTCTGTAGTTAAATCACTTTCTGTTATTATATACTTCAAGACTATACTGTAAAGGTAGAATTTAATAATGTAAGCCTTTAGTGATGAATACGTTTTAAATTAAGTAATTGTTGATTCATATAAACTATAATCACACGCATATTTTTAAATTATTATCAATCGAAATATATATATATATATATATATATTCACTACAGCACAATTGTTTATAGGATATTACAGTATTAGAGCAGGGAATTGAGTAGGAATCATAAATCTATATTGGGATGTTTATAGCTATCATGCAGAGCTCTCATAAACTAGCTTGTGTCTATTTGAAGTCGTAAATGTTCTGTTGCAATAATTGATTTTATAACGACTAAGGGAAATACATTGTTAGCTGGGTAATAAAACTGTTAATAATCACGATATAACTGAAGTGGCGAGAACGTTATCGCTTCATTATTCTCTTCTCACATAAAACTCCGTCGTTAGGTGTTCCTTGAAACCTGTATCTGTTACCTGATAAGTTCCCACACCTTTTGTGTAATTTAACTGTTATGTTTATGTTTTTGTGATTTAACTGTTATATTTATACCTACATCAATCAAATTAAGGGCACTGAAAACTACAAGTAAAATTAAAACTCATTTAAAAGTTTGTTTATACTTGGAATGCCTTAAGTTATTAGGCTAGTAATAACTTCTCATTTCCTTCTGGAGAAGTAGAAGAACAAGTAGGTACCGGAATAGCCAATTTAAGGTAAGAGGTGTTTGGTTCGCAACTCTAGCCAAGAAAAATAACCGAGTTCTTCGGGAGTGAAATTGGATTGAAGGCACTGCCTCCTATGGCAAAAATAACTTATAGATTTAAAGTAATACGTTCTTATATTTTTGGAAGGCGTTGTAAGCTTTTCCATTTTTTTTTGTCCTCTCCTTCTATATTAAGTTAATTATAGTTTTATTTATTTAATTTGTTTTATCCTCCCTGCTGGCAATTCGTCAACTTAGTTTCAAAATAAAATTTAAAATCGGTTATCCATTAATTTCGATTAAAATATATATATAGAAGAAACCGAGGTAATTACTAAACATGGAATATTTAGGCTTATGAATAAATTCAGTCAATATCTTATTATTGTTTTATTGTCTAACAAAAGTAACAAATTAAATTGCCTATCACTGTACTTGCTCTGATTTTTCTTCATTTTTGGAACATTTTATCGTTTGTATACATTGGCAAATTAAGTTTTAGTGTAAAATTTTATTTATTTAACAAGAATAAATAAATACCTGGATTACCTAGTTCAACATTAAAAAAAATTATAAATATTTTCATAAAATAAATTGGCCTTAAGTAAGAGTAGCTTCACTGCACGTTAGACCTGATACTCCTGACCTTAGACCTGATACTCCTGACCTTAGACCTGATACTGACTGTACTCCTATTAAATATTGTCATGACGACATCTGTTATAATGTTTAAACCATCATATACTATAAGCTATCACGTCATCATTTACGTATGTCAGCTATTATATAGGCTCTACCATTGCAAAGAGCTCCGACTTGATAAATAATAATTTAATAAAAATTAAACTAAAATTTAATAAAAAATAAATTTGTATTTAAGAGAAATTCGATATTTTTTATAGCTCAATCTTTTTATTTCTAATATAAATAGATTGATTATATTCAATATCAATTTTTAATTGAAAAATTCTTTCATAGCTATTGTCCATTAATTTTCAAAATAAAAATTATATAGAAACTGTTACTGTTGAAATAACGAATTTGAAATTTGAAAAAGTTAATAATGGTTTAGAATCTTGGGTGTAAGGTAGTATATAATATCTAATATCCAGTATGTAATATATAAATAATAAGTAACTACATTTGCTTACTTCAAAAAGAACTTCTTCATTCGACCGACGAGAAAAAAAAAACATATATTAGAAGATTTAACAGGAAAAGGAAAAGGTGATTAAAGGCATGGACACATGAGACCTTTGTGATAAAGGTGTGTCTTCGTGTTATCAATTAAACAAAAGCTTTCTTGTTATTGTATTGATCATTCTTTCATGTAGATGTTGGTAGGACGGGATGAATTTTTTTTCCACGTGGATAAATGTTCTCAGCCTTGTGAAAAGAATTGGGTTTAGAGCATAGGGGGAAAAAATGTTATCACACAGATTCAAGCAAAACCAAAGTGAAAAATTGCAGTTTTCTGACACTATCTCAGGAAGGAGTGAATTGGAAATGATACGGTTCATTTACATAACTCAACTAACAAAACATCCCAGAACCGCTCATGTTCCCTTTTCATTTATTCAAGTCAACTGATTGTACTCTGCCCCCTGCGCAACAACCTTCCGTCACCACACGTTCCCTTACCACTCTCAGCTAACATTAAGGTAGATCTAGAGTTTCATCGAACAGTTTCAGTATTTTTGAAGGATGGGGAGAATTAGCAGATATATACTGAAATAAATAATTTTGAAAGTATTGAAAAGCATACTTGAAAAAAACCTTTTTCGACTAAAGTTTGAATTTCGTCCTTCATGGACAAAATCAATAAATATTAATTATCCTGAAAAATGGAAAAAATGAAAAGGTGTTTTTTGGTCTTTTTTTTATTTACAAAAAATTTTTTAGTTTTATTTTACTTAAGAGTTAATTACCCAATCCTACAATGCCAATTGACCGTAAACATATGAATATAAGAACAAGTTACAAAACGTAGTAGAAATGAAAGTTGAGTAAAGATTTTTGGTGTATCAAATTTCAATTTATGCCTTGTTTGTCTAAAATTTGTTGTTAGAGCTGTTTGGTCAGGTTTGTTGGAGTTGTTTATTATAGAAGTACAAAGTATTTGCACACCTTTTCTTTACTTTATATAATTAATTTAAATAATAATAAAATAGTTTGAGGTTCCTTAGTAAAAAGTACAATTAGAACGTGTTAAAACAGTTTAAATTCAATTAAAAATATTGATCATAATAAAAATTTGTTTAAATATAATATAAACACTAGGATAAAAGTATTTCCACACTGTGTAACCGACTTTTAACTTTGTTTACCGACACTTTCAGAAAGGGTATCCGAAACTCTAAACAGTAACAAAAACGATTATGCAATTACTTAAAAACACGACCACTTTATGCAAACTTTATACAAATACGAAAGACAAAGACAAAATAGAGCTACAATCTAACATAGTGTATGAAACTTTTGATAGATTTCTATAACTCATATCCTCATTAAAACGTGTTAAAAACAGTACACATTCAATTAAAACTATTGATCATAATAATAATTTATTTAAATATAATACAAACACAAGGAAAAAAGTATTTGCACACTGTATTTTTGTTTACTTGCTCTCTTTTGCATGCTTGATTATAATCATATTATACAAAATATTAAATTTAAAATATATAATAATGAAATGCAATACTTTTTTTCTGTATTTTTTGGAAGTTTGATTTTTTTTATAAAAGTTTTTCATTTGAATTTTAATTGTAGTTATTAAGTAATAAATATACTTTTTATTTTTGAAGTAATAAGGTTTTTTTATTGTATAAATTCATAATTATATATACAAAAAAAAAAACGTGGTGTGCAAATACTTTCTTCGGTCACTGTATATTTGTGTTGATATATCCTTTTGAGTTACTGTTCAGAAGTACCGAAATAGTTTCCCGCAGTTTTCTTCACAGGGGAATTTCGTATTACTTAGTAGATTTACAAGTAGTATATATCCTCGTAGCAAATGGTTAGCCACATAAACTAGTCCGTCAATTACTAAAGCAAACATTGACATTGACACAACCTAAACCCCAATATGCCAACAGCAAGAGATACTACAGGATTCCTTGTTTACCAAAACCTTTAGAAAGGATATCCAAAACAATAACCAAAGCAAAAGTGATTATGCAATTACTTAAAAACACGACCACTTTATGCAAACTTTATACAAAATATAGCTACAATCAAATGTAGTCTATGAAACTTAACTAAGATACTGTCAACTTTTGATAGATTTCTATAACTCATATCCTCTATTTTTGATTTTCAAAGCTGCCTTTCCCTTTGACAGGCAAAATTAACGAAATTCTCAACAGATTATACTGAATATTGAGTCTTAGCACCATCGTAATCTTGAGTAGGAAATAGATAATTCTTCTAAGTTATAATTTTATAAACAAACAAGCAAAAAGTATTTATATGCGTAGATGATACAGCTGTTTAAAAGTAAAAACAAGATGATACAGCTGTTTAAAAGTAAAAACATACACCTACGTTATAAGATTAATGTAGATGAATATTGAATTCAGTAATAAAATTTACTTATCCCTCAATAATCTCACAAATCGTTAAAGATATAATTGTAAATAACAAGTACAGAAGGCCTTTTTTAGCTTACTATCTTCCACAAGCTAGGTCCGGGAACCTTCAAACAGCCAAAGTTAAGAATGTACGATCTCATAATAAATTCTATGTTAAAATGGGATTGCTCAAAGCTCCTTATTTTGTTACTAATAAAACCATCCATAAAGACCTAAATGTTCCTTATGTAACCGATCTAGCCCGAACCCGATATTATTCCTTCC
>NW_027114857.1:627076-628475 GCF_000696795.3 Halyomorpha halys
CAATAATATATATATATACCAACTCAAATCTCAATTATCTCTGTCACACTGCACTCAACGTCTTCTATTAGCCTCAAAGCTTTCTACGCATTTATCAAACCTCGCTCTATTTTGTGTAAGGACTCTGAAACGTACTTTTTTTATTTTTTATTTTACTTATCTATGTATTGAATATATAGTAACAGGAAGGTATTGTGTTCATGATAAATTTCGAATTCAGGATTTTTACGGAAATAAACGTCGAAATAACCAATTCTCCAAAATGGTCTGTGTGCACAACCTAGGTCAAAAACTTAAATTAAACATTTATTACTAACCTTGTGCTGGGATCTTATAGGATTTTATTTTATAAAATCTACTTTAAAGATTTTATAATTTTTTTATTTTTATTTTCTCAAAAACGGCCTAAATTATTTTAATCTAACTTTGTATGAAGACTGATTTACATGACAGATATAAGGCCTATCTGGACATACGCTGTTGAGCTCTGGGGCTCCACTAAACCTTCGAATTCCTCTCGTATCCAATCCTTACAATCCGAAATCCTTTGTAAAATCCTAAATGCTCCCTACTTTGTCACAAATAAAATCATCCATTAATGTTCCATTTGTAACCGATCTAGCCCGAACCAGATATCAATCCTTTCATTACAAACTCCCTAATCACTCAAACCCATTAGTTTTTAATCTTGCTTCCTCTTTTATTCTGGACAATCCTCCGAGGCGTCTGAAAAGAAGATGGCCTCGATACCTTATATTGTCAAAATGTTTTTAGAGTGCTACCATTGGGTAGTTTCTCTACATGTTTGTACCATACCATTATGGTTTACTCAAATTTACTTGATGTATTTATGTACAGTTATAAATATCAATAAATAAAATTTAAAAAAAAAACTTTGTATGAATGCAAAACAATGAATTTTTATATCAGCTTGGTTTTATCCATATGTAAATAGTTTAACATGGCTTTAATGCAGTATTTTCAAAACATATTCCTTTACATTCCCTTTATTTTTTTTTCAAATAGTTAATCATTTTGCGTTATTAATAATGATGAAAATAAGTCTAAATATGAAATATGAATTAATTTTACTATTTACTAAAGGACGAAACATAAAGAAATAGAGACAGTAGTTTGGAGAAAGGTAAATTGCAAAATTTTACTCTATCTCTCCCGATTCCATTTTGTTTACGGCTTTGTTACATTTGGTAAAGTGTTTTTTTTTTTGTTTTTTTTAAAACCGGCCAAGAAGCACCGCGGCCTCAGAGGGCCTATTGTACGCCGTCCCTCCTCTGCTCAAAACAGGCCAATTGCCTTTGCAAATCTGGATACTGTATAGGGATCCACAGTTTCGCAAAGTTTGGGATCCAAGATACAATCCTTACCAAAGATGAGGAAT
>NW_027114857.1:629341-654551 GCF_000696795.3 Halyomorpha halys
TTCAGCAGAACCTCCATTGCTGCAGAAGGAGTGGTGCTTATGGCTCCCGTTATCATAAGGCACGCCAGTCTCTGAAGTTTCCCAACCCAAGTTTGGGATTTCCTGGTCGTAGCCTTGTGCCACCAGATAATGGCAGCGTATAGAACAATTGGTAAAGTGTTTAATTGTTGGCAGTAAAAAATTTGATATTTGTTATTCGTACCTCGAGAAAAATTACAAAAGAATTTCTATATTGTAGGAAGATAGTCCGGGAAGCGGTCAATAAAGGTATCAAAATAGTAAAAGAAAACTATTTATTTTTATTCGACGTTTCGCCCCACTTTTCAGGGCTTCGTCGAGGATGTCAGATTGAAACGGAGTTGTCAAATGAGTTGATCTGATGCTAAGTGGATCGCAAAGTTGTTAATAATGAATAGTTTTCTTTTTACTATTTTGATACCTTTATTGACCGCCCCCCGGACTATCTTCCTACAACCAACTTCATACGAACAATTATTTTATAAACATAATTTTTATAGCAACAGAAAAATAACAGATGTTCAAAATATGTGCTGTCTCGGGTGCTAAGTGAAAGTTAATGCTCACACCACACAAGATCAGTTTTTATTTAATACTTATATATAGTTTTTTTTTATTATTAAGAAAAGGGATATATTAGACTTTATATTAAGAATAATTTTTTTTTAAAGTGCTTATCACTGAATATTTATATTATATTTTCATATTTTGCGTTAAACGGGTTATTTTGGACCAACGATTTTCAATTTTTTAAATTATTTTATCTCAATTTAGTTTCATGCTTTGCCTGTTATTCGATTTGTGGTCTAGATAAGAAAACCTACCCTCAACTAATTAAATTAAAACGATTCGCTTAATTACCCCTCGCCAGGGATTATCACCACATTTAACAAAACTATAAATTAATTAGCATAAATAGTATCAACGAAAGTTTCAAGTACCTAGCCATTTAATAGCTCCTTCCCCACTCCTCTTTAAATTTAAAATAGTTTTCGGTTCTGTTGGCGGCAAGTTTCTTGCCAAGTTTCACATTAGTTGCCACTGGTCCTGGCCGCCATCCCACTTCCGGATTAGGAGGAAATGAAATTTTACGGGTCCTCTTCCTTAGCCCACTTACTAAGTAAAATAAATTACCAGCTTGGTATTTCTATTTGGAATATAGAATAATAACAAAATCTTTCTAAAATTTTTATCAATGTTAAATATTGAATTTTCTCTCATTTATAAACTTTCATTAAATTTAGATTGACAGAAAATTTAGTGATATATAAAGTGAAAATAAAGTCAAAAGTGAAACAAAAATAGTTGTAAACTTTAAAACCCTGACCATCTTCTTATATATCAATTTTTACGGTCAACTATATATACATATATACAAAATTTAGTGATATTTGCAAACATGACATGATATAAAATTTTCATAACTACAACCTTTTTTACCTGAAATAATACTAGGAATTGTTAGCATGTCTCATGGGAATATCGGAATAGAATGGGATACCAATATGGGAAATATAGGCCATGTACATGACTTTAGATATTTATAAACTATTTTTGGACATAAAATTAAAAAAAAATTATATCTAATATTTGGATTTTGATCGGCTCTAAGCTGTTGCAATTCAGCATCTTCTATGTTAAGGCATGGGGAGATGAAATGGGCAAATATTTTCGACAAAAGTACAAAGCGCTATTAATATATTTCCTTATATTCCATGTATTTTGGGTTTACCTTCGTTATGTTCACCAACTTAGGGTAGGAAATACGAGTTATTCTACAGGGGACTAACTTATTTTGGTGTAATTTATTTCGAGGGTTCGTCACGAATTAAAATCAAAACCGTAATCAAACCGTGGTGGCAATGGGGGTTCAAGAATGAACTTGCCAAAACTGCCGGCCAGAATTAAATAAAAAATAAATAAGCTTTTATTTAAAGCTTAGTTGTTTTAAAAAAAAAAGCATCAAATAGTAGCATAAAAAAAGGATATATCTCCAGATTATACAAAACATTAAAACGATGTAAAAGCTTCTTGAATAAAAATGAAATAAAATATTTCTTAAAAACCGGTATTTACAAAAAAAATACTAAAAAATAAAAAAATAAATATTAGTGAACTACCAGAAGATAGTTTATGGTTTGAAGCTTTGAACTCACGCCCTCTGACTTCGCAGGGCGATCTTGTCTTCCGTCTCTAATTTGTCTCGTCTTTTCCCTTCCTCGAGAAAAGGTGATTTTGTTAACGGTGCCCCTATATCTCACTGAGGGCTGAGCAACTTTCATTTACTCTCTGTGTGACTAATTATCTTTGGGGTCTTGGTCCCTAACACTCATTTAGAAGAGTGGCACTGATTGTACATGAGAACCTGGTCCTTGGTACTGACTAGGACCAAACCATAATACTGGCATTACACAATGTATTCTGTGTATGCACGTACGTAAATATATATGCGAATATATAATAATGATTTTCTCATATAGAAAATTTTTACAAAGAGATAAAGAGATTAAAACAATGTGTGATTTTGCGACATTTAATTATACAACAAAACCTCTATATTTAGGCATGGGGAGATGAAACTGGGAAATATTTTCGACAAAAGTACAAAGAGCTATTGATATATTTCCTTATATTTTATGTATTTTGGGTTTACCTTCCTTATGTTCACCAACTTAGTGTAGAAAATACGAGTTATTCTACTGGGGACTAACTTATTTTGATGTAATTTATTTCGAGGGTTCTCACGAATTAAAATCAAAACCGTAATCCAACCGTGGTGGCAATGGGGGTTCAAGAATGAACTTGCCAAAACTGCCGGCCAGAAATAAATAAGCTTTTATTTAAAGCTTCAAATAGTAGCAAAAAAAAAGGATATATCTCCAAATTATACAAAACATTAAAATGATGTAAAAACTTCTTGAATAAAAATGAAATAAAATATTTCTTAAAGAACAATATTTACGATCTCTTTCTTTTCTTCAATCTTTCTATCTGAATTTAACTTGCATTTAAGTGTTCACCACATCTCTAGTACTGTTCTTTGAACCCACATATCTTCCTAAAGATCCCTCTAAAAACTGGAGTAATTTTATATTTTTGTTGCTCATTAGACACAGAATTATATTTTATTTAATTTATAAAATTATTCTCACAGATGAACTGTTGTGTTTTGAGAAAAGGAATGTCGGAAAACTTCGAGTTTTTAATAACTCTCTTATAAAGCGCACACAAACATTGTTGCACACTTTAATTAACTTTTTTTACAAAGAGATAAAGAGATTAAAACTATGTGTGGTTTTGCGACATTTAATTATCTAACAAAACCTATGTTGCCTGGCCAATTTGGTCTCTTTTTTTTTTTTTTATTGCAGTCGACAGTAGCTTTAACAGGATGTCACAACTTTTTTTATGACATGTCAAGGAGTTAAAATTGAATTCTGTTGAATATAAATGTTGATAAAAACGCTAAATATCGTTTTTGATTAAAAGCCACTTTGTTGAAATCACATACCAGAATGGTCGGAACACCTGGCTGTAACATACTTTTTTCTTCTATTTTGATTAATGAAACGTATTTGTATGTAGAGTTCAGTTAGTTGCTCCTTTATAAATCCTTTCATAAATCCTTTTTTTCTGGCACGTTAAAACAATTTATCCCTAGATATTGGCCAATGTTTGTTCTCTCGATAATTTAACACACAGATACAATGCGAACTTTGAATTTATTTTATCTCATATAACATATAATGGAGTATTCATTTCATATAGTAGATAAAATTAAATTCATAATAACTCTAATCTTTTTACTCAAATTTATATTGTTTATATTAATTTCGACTATACCGTTGTGCATCGACTGAAGCAATCATGTAACCGTAGGTTGACTATTTTCTTTTCTTCATATTGAGTATTACTGCATTCTTGATTAACTACTAGCAGTCTTTTGTAAATCGATTAAATTTGTTGACAGTATTACCTTATTAAAATGAGTTATTTCATAATTCAAATTTTATCAACCTTGATACAATTCAATTTCTTTCAACAATTGATAATTTTGGGGTATAGCCTCATGAAAAATATATCCTTAACTATTAAAATTGTGATAATTAATTAAAATAATATAAATAAATTACATCAAAATAATCACGATAATGATATATATTGAAAGAAGATAGTTAACCGTAAGAAGTAGTTTGGTGGAAGATAGTTCGGGTGGTAGTCAATAAAGGTTTCAAAATAATAACAAAAACTATTTATGAAAGGAATATGGTCCGGGTGCGGTAAAAAAAACTCAAATAGTAGAATTATACTATTTTATTGAGCCAACGTTTCGCCCCACGTTGCAGGGCTTCGTCAGGGCTAAAAAAGATACAAACACATAGTTACAAAAGGAAAACAAAAACATAAGTGTAAAATAACAGGGGTATAAAATGTAAAAAAGTAAGATATAATAAGAAAAATTAAAGGTAGTAAATAGTAAATGTAAAGGGTAATAGTAACAAGGGTAATAATTTTTCTTATTATATCTTACTTTTTTACATTTTATACCCCTGTTATTTTACACTTATGTTTTTGTTTTCCTTTTGTAACTATGTGTTTGTATCTTTTTTAGCCCTGACGAAGCCCTGTAACGTGGGGCGAAACGTTGGCTCAATAAAATAGTATAATTCTACTATTTGAGTTTTTTTGACCGCACCCGGACCATATTCCTTTCATCTTTACACACGGTCAATCAATAATCTTTCAAAAACTATTTATTGTTAACCAACGTTTCGCCACACTTTGCAGGGCTTTGTTAGGTCTGAAATAGTTAGTAACAAATAAATAAATAATAATACATAGTTTTTTGTTTTTATTTTGAAAACTTTATTGACCGTCACCCTTATTGGACTATCTTCCTCCAAATAATGGTATATGATTAAAGAATAGTCATACAGTAACTAACGACTCCATTTCTTTTCTATTACTTACGATTTTTCCTAACAAATTTCTTTAAACTGTTCCCAGGCTTGGAGTGATAACCCAAAATCTTTTTAAGAGCTTGGAAACTTTCAATAAAATACGTCCCGCTTTGTAGGTTTTAGATTCAGTATAATGAGCAGAGAATGTTTTGAATTGGATTGCTCTGCGATTGAGCCATGTTAATGAAGTGAATTTGGTAAAGAGAATCCGTTTAATTTCACTGCCTAACAAACATTGTGGTCTGGAGTGCGAATTTTATTGTCAAGCCGGATTGAATCCATAAAACAGAGACAATTTCTTCAGCCTCCGCAGTACAATTGGCTAAAAAAACACTTGATAGTTCTATCATTCTGAACTGATTGTGATTCTTTTTTATATTTTGAGTAGTTTTTATTTTAATTTATTAATTTATTTTTAGTCTTTGTGCATTTATAGCTTTCCTCTATTAGCTATGAAGCTTTTATAGTTGTACTCTAACAGCTATGAATAGTAGAGGAAGTGTATACAGTCTTAATTCATAAATATAATAGGTAAAGGCAAGGTTTATAGTAGAGGTTTTCAACGCCTGACGTCAATTATGCTTGGTTAATATATTAGGTTATAACCTATTATAATAGGTCATGACCTGTAACAGCTGAGTCTTAAACCGTTATTAATTGTTTTCAATAAATGTCAAAATTTTTAAAATTAATGGGTAACTGTTATGAAATAAGTTTTAATTTTATAATTAATGGATTAATATCCGCTAAAGAATTTCCTTTATTTTAAAATATTCCACTATAAAAATTATAAAACAGTTCCAACTAAAAATTGCTCTTTATATGAAATTTATTCTTATGTTTATATATTCAGGGAAATAAAAAAACTTTGAGGTCAATTGGCACATGGCTACTACTGTTGTGTAAAGTAAACTGTATATTTGCTGTAACGTCACACTAGGTCTGGATTGGAAGTTGATAGCAGATGTAACAACATTGAAGCTAGTGTTAAAATAGGTTTTCGCTATGCCACTTTACAACTACTGGAAGAACTGTCCCAGCCTCTGCAGTAGCTGAACTGTATATTGTTTTCCCCTGTGTGGGAATGTCAGGGTTAATTTCAATGAACCCGCCTCGAAATAGAACACAGTAAGGTGGGATTCGAACCTTAATCCCTACCCGCTTACCTCTCTGGTCCTCATGAACTTTATCATTAAACATTTAGCATTATGCCAATACTGTCGCAGTAGATATAGTGCGATAGGTGACAATTTATGTTACGGCTTTTCAGATACTGTCATACTGTCCGTCTACACGGATACAGTTTACAAACACGACAGCAACTGTTGTAGCAACTCTCAGGTTGTAAACTGTTTCATAGTGAACTCCACGATAATATTTACTGTCGTAGTAGTACAACAGTTCTGTTAGGTCTATTGTGATAAAAGTCAGTATTTGTTCCAGCAGTGAAGCTATTGTCATTTAAGGGATGTTTATTAGTGGTTTATTTTAACATACTTTTATCAACGAAACAGGTTACAATAGTGCCTACCACCTGGGCCCTGTTTCATAATAAAGTACAAACTAGTACTATTAGTCTTGTAGATTTATCTTAATTCAATTACACACACTTGTACAATAGTAACTTGTACTTTAGTATTTTTGAATTCCTGTAGTATCACTAATAGTCATCTCTATCATGAAAAAAATAAGTATTAGTATTATTACCACACTAGTTTCTACACTTTTACTATCAACTAATACTATTATCTTTCATTATGAAACCGGGCCCAGGACTCACCATAAGGCATGATTAAAAGGGTGGTCTGGGGAAGAACAGTTGTGCTCACCGAAGACAGCTTTATGAGTTTGTTGCACCAATAATGAATTTTTACTAAGCTATATCTGAAATATATATTATTGAAACATGCTGCGATTGTGAAAAATATTGTATCATAGCTTTTTAGGAAATACACGTTTTAGGTTCCAAGTGCGAAGTTTCTCATAATGGTTTGTGGCTTCATGAATTCAACAGCTTAACTCAGAAAAGAAAAATTTTGCGGAACTGAAATTTCGCCTGGGGTGTGACAGAAACTTTTTTTTGTTAAAAATGGCTTTAACTTCCGACGGCAATTAACTTAAAAAGGATGAGAACCCTTGGTTTATATATTAACTCCATTAACTATGACAGCTAGAGAAACTTTTAATAGTTGTATTCTATTAACTACGAATAGTTGGGGGAAAATAATTTTTTCGATATCTCACTTAATTTTTAAATTGTACAGTTTTCATTGTTTCTGAAAAAATATCATGCCTTATGTATTTCATCCTAACATCCCTCAACCCAAAAGACCAATTGTTTTTAATAAATATTTGTGGATTTTAGGGTTTAGTGAATCAAAAGTAAAGCTTTATTCTGTATAGGACTTAATAATCTAGTAGATTAGCAGGTAATTTAGTTGCTGAATATGTCTGAACGATGAAAATATAGTCCAGTGGTTCAGTTCTGTTTATCTTCTATTATTTTTTTTTTTTTATTTTTGCTCCTATTAATTTCTTAATATCTCTCTCCACTTTTCGCTCATTTTTTAAAATTATTGTTATATGATTTTCAATATTTAATATATGTTTACTGAGAACCGAGTTTTCCCTCTTCACTGTTTATTTATCTCATTCCAAGTATCTTACAAATGCTTTGATATATGAGGATATGTGATGGAAAGAATATTCGTTTTCCTGTAGAATTATTAGGAAAAAAAGTTTTACTGGAGTAATTTATAGCATTCTGAAGTTTTACAAATTGTTTAGACGAAGACGACAGAAATTTTGCGAAGTTTAATAACACTTTAAAAGAGTAAGTACAACTTTCTTCCATTCCTAGTCATCATTACTTCTTGTCAAGCATTGTCGTCATTAATCAAGTATTGGTCATAATTCATTGTTTAGAATCTGTCTGTATTTGAACTCAATCTTATTGGTCCATATTCCCATGTCAATATTTTATTGGTTTATATATACTATCTGGTTTTGTATGAAGGGTTCTCCGTTTGAGTGTAGATATACACCTTAATATTGTATATTAATTAAAAGAATATCAAGGAAAACAAGGTGACTTTTTTGTGTTTAATTTTTTTTTTATTATAAAGAAGACACAGCTTCTATAATGAACGCAACAAGACTTATAATAAAGAATGTTATAGTTAAATTCCTAATTCTTAATTACCTCATAATATCAAGTCTCAATATCTGCTAAATGCAAACCACATACGGCATATCCCGCATCAACAGTGTAAACTAGCACCACTAAACAGATATAATCGTTCAAATTGGGGTATTTTATATATAGAAGCCCGGATTAAAAAATACATTAGTAAAAAAACACCCTCAAATAAACAGAATTTAAAATAAATTATTACGAATGATTCCATGAGTCGTATATTTGGAAGAAATTTTCAATACTTTAACCAGTTTAAGGTAAAAATGTTCTGGAGAAAAAGCCGAAATGTTACAAAAGAGTAAAAAGTTCAAGAATAAATAAAACTATGATGAAGTTTTTTTAATTTTAAATTTTGACTTCGTGTGCTTCAGAAGGTTTATTCCTCAAAATATAATCACATTTTTTTTTTTCAAATCTTTGTTGAACGGTGATGTGTTTTGTTCTACAGGGTGTCCCATAAAAAGGTTTTTTTTAATTTCTTTCTTATAAGAAGTTCTGCTATTGGGCAGCTGTAAATACATTTGTAATAATCATTAATGAAATCAGAAAAATAATACATTTTATCAATTTAGATAAAAAATAAAACAATTTTGAGTTTATTTTAGTATGGATTTTGCTTTCTCGTATACTTAATTGTCCAATAAAGGCAGACTTGTATTGCGCCATATTAAAGCTTAATAAATGAAGAAGTTTTCTTTTTTATTTAAATTTGGGATAATTACAACTAAGATATTGGTGAGTAATGGCATTCTTCAAATTTTCAAATATTTTTAGAAATATTTAGCTTTATTTCTTAAGTTCATCATTTTTGGCAAATCCAACCCATTAGATATACAGAAAATTTATTTATATTTAGTTTAGTACCTCTTATATTTTTAATAAGCTTTAAATTAGTTCTATTTGAGTTTCTCTGAGAAAACCTTGGATAACATCTAAAATTACAAAATTTGATTTTTATCCTTTACCGTTGAGAATTGGTGATATAGACCTTTTTGTTCCTCTTAAGGTATAGAATGTGTTCCTAAAGCATGACTACTCATGAGACACACTGTGTATTTTCGTAATTACTTTGCTATAAGATCGATACAAACAATAAATCAGATTACACGGACGTGCATCCTGTCACGAAGGGGTCTCGGATTGCTTCTACTTTAGATGTTTCTATTGAACATCGAAGTAAATTCTTAGAAATTTTAGTTTACAAACCATTTTCATCTTCTCTCCAGTAGTTGTTAATTTCAAAATAGTTTTTAATAATGTAACGGTGGCAAATATGAAAATGGCCAATATAAAAGGCCGAAACGTTACAGAAGTGTGAAGTGAGCATTAATCATTATGTTTAACTAGATTATGTAACCCTCATAACGTAAGGTGGTGATAATACGGTTTTATTGAATGTATGTATACATGTACTTCATACATAAAATCATGACTTAATTTTCTTTCTTTGTAAAGAGATGGTTCAGATTAGCGAAGCACAGATCATCAGCGAGAGTCCATTGTTTAGATTGTCCCCTATCTGTTTTCCTGTATCTGTGGATTCTAGATAACCCAGAGTTCGGTTACTACTTTTTTTCTACTTTAAAACTTACCAATTATTCTAAGAGCCCGGTGAAAAAAGTGCTTATTTCACGCTAATTATTGATCACTATAATGAAAACTATGTATAATTACTAGCAATAATTGTTGAGTCTACCAAACATATTTAGGGGTAATACAAACTAGTGGCTTGCAAAACTAAAAAAATTGGATTTAAATTGATATGTCTGCCAACTGTTGTTGGAGGGAATAAACAATGCTGCAAAACATTAAAAAAATTAATTTTTCATTTGGATCTCTGTAAGTTTAAAATCTAAGAACCGTAGGAACGCTACGGCCGTGCTCGTAGGCGCGTGGATCTCAGAGCGCTCGATTCGAAACGTTATGGGTTCGATTCCCATCTGGGGCAGGTAATACTTATTTCTCAGAGTTCCCTAGAAATGAATCTGTGGTTGGCAAAAAGGACCACTTGGCCCATTTGCCTGACTAGTTCCTTCTACCAGTTACCAATACCTATACCAACACTAAAAAGCTTAAAGAACATTATTTAAAGAAAAGTAAATATGTTAAAATATGAGCCCAAATAGAGCTCAATAGTTACATACGAATTATATTATTGAAAAAACATCACTGCATAACGAAATAACGAAAAATCAGTAGCGATTTATTTTTATAAATATATATCTCAGAAATCGTTTGACTCACAGATGTGTATAAGCACTGGAATCAATGCTAGTAGTCATTTTGCCATAATACCTTTATTATTATTGAATAAAGAGTTTTAGTTTTTCGGACAAGGTTTTTGATTTATGAAAAACCCTCTCTCTAGTTCCATTATACATACACATATTCTGTCATCTAATTACTTAAGTAAATAAAAATATATTCACTAGCTGTTGATTTTTTGCTATGAAATGTTACTTTAAAAAAAATGCATCTAGAGGACTATTTAACAGCTTTATTAGGACTCTTATTTTAACAAATTTACTTTTGTTTATGCTAACGATATGAATATTTTTTTTGTTAAATTTTCTCCTCTCAAATTGCTACTAACCGACATTTTAAATTAAAATTTCACTTATATACATTACTTGTTTTGTTTTTTTACGTTTTGCAATATCTTCCGGGTTTTATTCCCCGTAACTATGTTTGGCAGACTCATAAATATTGACTACTAATGATCAATGATTAAGGTTGTCTCCTCGAAAATGACCTGAGGGCCGAAACGTTGGGAGTTTTTTTAAAAAATAAAACGTTGGAAGTAAAAGTGAATCATTAAAGTTTGTGTTAATAGTTCTGTTTCGTAATACGTTATTTTTCAGCTGGGCTGTGTGCAGACTATTTTTAGAGACTCGCTTATTTTGATTCAGAGTACCTTGAAACGTTTATTTTTGTCAAAAACTCCAATATAAAATTTTTTACGATCACAAAAATTCCTCTTCCTCTTACTATCCCTGTTCCATTATTACAATTACACTTCTATATATAGATAAATGAACGTAAAAATAGCCTCCTGGATAGGAATTGTTTAAATCAAATCTTATTAAATACCCCTCGATGAAGGGAACCACTATCTATGTTCCAGAAAAAGTTTATAATCAGAAGATCAGTTATGCGAACAATATTTGGTTAAGGACGCAGGTAAAGAATCCTGAGTGTCATCCACTTCTTTTAAAGAAGATTATTCACACATTTTTTCCAATTGAAGATATTGGAGAAGCTATGAGGTAACGTTTGTAAAACATTAAAACATTGAGTTTATAAAACCAATGTTAATTTGTGGGATACTGTACAGGACAATCCACCCCCACAAAATGTCAACTACAGTGAAGAACTGGGCTCCAAAGGGACTTTGAAAAAAAAGTTGTATTGAGGTACAGAATAATGTAGAATTGCGTAGACGTTTTTCCATTCCTCTGTATAAATCGGTTTTTGTCAGTCTTTTGTGACCAATTTAGAACTTAATCATGTAGCCCTGTAACATTGACTTGTTAATACATTCTGCTATCCTGATATTTTTTTTTTTGATTCCAAGAAGAAAAGTCGTAGTTCCCTATTGTTATACCACCGTTTTCTACGTCCCTAATGATTTTTTTTTTTAATTTGTGTTTTCATTGGTGTATTATGCGCAGTTTTGAACATTCCTTAGCTAACCTGAGTTATACGCCACCGGCATAATGTACCACCAGCATTCTTCGACGTATATATATACTTATACATATATAAGTTAAGGCCTGAACCCGATTGTCAGCTGACAAGTCAAATCTGATCAAATTTATATATAAGGAGGTACTCCTTCAATAAAGATCAGTATCAAAGTTGCCATCTAACGTAGTTTGTCAAAACCCTTTTTCCCTTCTTTTAGTATTATTCTGATCCAGAACAGACTTAATTGGTGCCGAAACCCGGGACCTTTGGGTACAGAAACAATGTTTAGTCTCAAAAGAAAATTTTTTTTTTTCTTCTCCACTCTGAATTATGGCCGGTAACGGACTAATGAGAGCGGCAGTTCTAAATATTGAGAGTCTGAACAACCCTCTTCCAGCTGCAGACAATCAACCTGTAGCTGCAGAGAGCCCAACTCCGGCAGAATTAAAGTCACTACCTTAAGTCTCTTTAGCGCAAGTCTAACATCTCCAATACTCCTCAGCACACGATCGTACTCGAGCTTCCGGTGTCCACCAGGCAGTTTACGCTGCCCTTCACTGGTATTATAGGCAGGCTGCCATGCTTCTCTCGTACATAGTAATTCCTCAATATGCGTCCACCCCTCTGCAGGCATCCTGAAATTTCGCGTTCCTTCCTTCCTCTTGGACTACGTCTCCACGCCCCTCCTCTGCTACTGAGCACGCTTCCGTTTCTGGGTTCCTGAGCATCTTCTTCAGTCTCTGATACTCCTGATGCTTCTGAAGATTCGCTTTGTCGTAGTCGTAGGTTTCTCCTTTTCACTTTCTGGGCATTCACCTGCATTGGCTCCCCCGGGCCTGTGTCTCTTTTTTTATACATATTGGGGAATTGCCTAGCGATACGCCCCTCATTGCCACATTCGAAACAACTCGTGCGCGGTCAATGCGCCCCTAAATGCCTACTCTTCCTGCAACCATGACGCTTCCGATCCTCTAGCCGACCATTGTTTCTAGGTTTTGCTTGGCTTTCTCATATTATATTATATTGGTCCACCCCGGCTATTCTACCTCCATTCGGACTTCCACCTCTCTAGCGCTTGTATCCATGGGATCTTGAGCTCATTCCACAAATGAGCACTCTCTCAGAAATCCCTCTTTCTTCCCCAGCTCTTTTGCCAATTGAACCTTTAGTACCATGGATGGGAATTGCATTCGACCCTATACCTGGATTGTTTCCATCATATCACTGAGTTTATCTGCGATTCTTTTTTAGCGTGCCAGGAGTTCCGCGTCATACTGACTACTAGACTGTTTCGGTTTCGTTGTCTCTCGGATCATCATAAATATGTCCTCCTCTGGGGCCCACCTTCCTCCTCCGAAGGCCTTCCTTTAATCTTTCCTTGATAACTTCCGTCCGAAGAGTGGATCGAAACGTAGATAGGAAGATTGTGTTAAGTATAATTTGGTAGATTTGGGTTTGGATGGGCGTCACATGGAAAATGTACATTGAAAACGACTGGTGGTATCGGCATCGAACCTTCGGGTTCGCTAAACCTTTATTATTATTAAGTTATGAATCCTTGATTCATTTTATGGTGCCTTTACATTTTGTATTATTTCGTTCTTTCATCGTTTATTCACCTCACTTAAATAAAATGTTACATTATGTTAGATTATAATAATACATTTTTTGTAATGTTAATTATGTAGCTGTTGTGGAGGAAATTGCCTGCTTTAACTCCTTGTCATGGCCAGGAAAATATTTCCTATTAACTCAATCCAGATCTTATCTGAGGGCGTGCAATAGCCGAGGAAATATACGGTTATGTCCAGTGATAATAGAAGCTGGCACTCCGGGAGCTAGGATTCACTGGAAGTTATTACCTCCTAGTGATGGACTCGATCCTCTAGAGAACTTAGTCGTCAACTAAATAGATATCTGTAATATAAAGCAATTGTTAAGACAACTGTAAATAAATAAATAGTATTGAAACTGGAGTAAATAAATAAATACCTAAATTATTAGGGCCTATGCACCTACTCATAATGTAGTAGGCACTTGAACGAAAATATTTAAACAGTTTTTATTATTATGAGATTATTTTACCCATAGATTTATTTTTAGTATTTTTCTTGGTTCGGCAAACCTCCCTCAATGTAATTTCGTTAATATATTTTTTTTTAAATAAGCGATTATAATTTTTTTTGCTGAATTAGCCTGACATAGGTTTTAGTACGAGCTGTAGGCAGGGAATTATACCAATAGTAGGGACCATAATGATGAAATAAATGTTAGTAATAATTGTTCGTCTAAATAAAAATATTTTTTTAAAATATTAAAGATGAACATTACCCGAAATTGAGGAGTTTTCTATCAAATGTTGATATGTACACTTTTGAAAATCAAAATGTTTTTGACAAATTAAAATTCTATACCAAAAACGTATTCAGTTAATTATTAACACATTACATGCTTTTATAATAACTGTTCAAAACTAATTAGGATTATTGTGGGAGCGAGTAGCTCTGTGATAAGGCACTGAGCTACTAACTCCATGGACCCGGGTTCGAATCCGACTGAGGCAGATAATCATTTTAGAGTAAAAATGTGGCAGTCGAGCGTGATTCTGACCAAATCACCTCCTTGCACAACCGTTGGTCTAGTGACAGTACTTCTTTACAAAGTACTGCATCTCTGACCATTCATGGATTGTAGTGGTACATATTTAATTTTTTTTATAGGATCATTATTAATATATTGTTGAAGCTCAAGAAAAAAAATAAATGTATTAATAACCAAGTCGCACAAATGTTTTGTTTGTGTGAACAACCTAGCTCAAAAATGAAATGTTACATGAAATTGCAAAATCGATTTATTGGATGCGTCATTTTATAAAGTCTATTTTAAATTTTATTTTGATTTTCTCAAAAGATTTCGATTAAACTCCGTATGTATATGTAAAACTAAATGATTTTTTACATCAGCTAGATCTTATTGAAGTAGTTTAACAGGACTTAAATTTAAATATCAGAATTTAAGTCCTGTTAAACTACAGTCTTTTTCTAAAGGATCTTTAATTTATGTATTTATTTACTTGATGGCCTATTTATTTGAAAAAATTAACCGGTTTCAATTGTTAATAGTAATAAAAAACTTATAATTATGAACTTAAAAAAAATTAATAAATCAGAAACATAGAGAATTAGATACCTGACGATCAGAGATAACTTTAGGCGTATGCTAACAATAATTAATAGTTAACTACTCAATTGGGTGATATAACTCCACTACTCCAAAGTTATACGCATAGGTTATCCAAGGTGAACATTAAGTTATTGAATCATGATATTGATAGCCTTACCTCTCTGCACTTCGGCCTTTCAAAACCTACAAACCTCAAAGTCTACAAGATGATAAATCCTAACAACTTAACAGCCAATTTCGGTACTCATCATGATATTCATTATATTTAATTGTTAATTGCAGATCACACTATTTGCCTTGGGTAGCAGTTTAAATCCTTCAATGCACTCATCACACTTGGGGCCAAATATTCTACGGGACTCTAGAAATCTTTAATATCAATTTCTTGTAAATCTCAGAATGATGTTATAACTTGGAATTTACAAAATTTCTTATCATGATTCATTTATGTAAGCATTTAAAAAACAATAATAATTCTGGCTCTTATCATTTCTTTCTTACAATCGTTGAGTAATATTTGTTAACTTATTTGTTAAAACTCTTTTCATGTACTCCTCTGATAGGCTGTAGCAGCCGGGAACAATTTGTTTCAATGACAAAGAGGATGGTTTTTCGTTGTTTCACTTCTTGCCTAACGATAGGATTTGGAATTCAGGGAAGTCTTGAAAGGTAGGAAGCACGTCCTCAATAATCCATTTCCAAAGAGAGCAATCTTTTTAAGCAGCTATCTTTTAGCTTCCATGTCTTCTTAGAATACAAATTGACACCCTCTCTAAAATTCTTAATAATTTTAGTCTTATTATTGCACACAAATTTTCCTACAATATCCATCAACTTGTCACTGGTCATTTATTTTTATTTGTTGTCGTTACATGCATAATTGTAAAAATACGGTTCATTTCTTGTGATTTTTTTTTCAAAATCAATGGCATTTGGACCTTCTGATTGATAGTATGCTTATTAAAAATAATTCATTTCATTTGAAGTTTCTGGAATCGAACTCTTTCCCTAGAATTTCTATAATATATTACAAGATCCATTTTCTTCTTGCGTTTAATATTATTAAATAATATTCGTTTAGTATTTTCAAGTATCTCTAACTAACTAAAACCCGGGAGAAGATTCAGTAACCTAGTAAAGAAGTAATGTTCCATTACCAACGGTTATGCAAGCTTATTCGGTCAGGATGGCGTTCAACCGCCAGGTTTATCCACCAATTAAGGGCATTTTATAGATCCTGATTATGTCCTAGGACGATTTCCTGACCCGAGGTTCGATTCACGGTTGATATAACAAAATATATAATTATATTTCACAGGAAAGCGGGAGAAAGGGACGCAGCCCTTTGCTCAGTGAGCTACTCCATTCTTAAACAAAAATCAAAAAAACAAAACTTGATAGCTGAGTACTTTGGAACGAGGATCCCCCTGTGCTTGGTTCAGAAGGTTGTGGGTTCCATTCTCGTCCCTACTTTTTTCCAATGATTGTTTGGGTGGCATATGAACTTATATAATTTAATACCTATATTTCTTTTTTGATTGCATAAAAGGCCGTCTAGATTTTTCACCGAATCCTATATGGTCAAAGTTCAGATAATATTTAAAATTATACTTAATTATATATACATGTTATCTTCTTGATCTTTTGTTTGCTTATTTTTCTTATTAATATAACTTTTTTATCAGGTGTAAGTTATTCCCTTTCTTTTTTATATTTCTTGCATCTAAATAGAATGTGGCGTGGATCTTCTGGTGCTTTGCATATTCCAAAATTTCTCATTTTTTTATATTTATGATGTGGTATTTATGTCTTAATTTTTTATTTGTCCGTAGCCTTACTGTTTTTACTGAATTTTTTTCTTTTGAGTCCCAGATTCAGAAGAAAAGAAATAAATTTTCAATTTTTTGTTATCATTTCTATGCAAGTTATTTTCACTCATCATTGAGCTATGATATTTATTCAGATATGCATTTGTTAAAAATATTTTTTTTTTATAATCTCTCTTTTTTTCACTTTTTTCTCTCTTCATTTCAATTTCAATATTATTTAAATTCATCTAATATTAGTTTTATTATTTCGTAATTATCTCCTGTAATTGTATAAATCCTAATGAATCCTGAATATATGTATCCTGTACAAATATTGGTGTTTTTGTTGTGTGTCTGATACTGATTCAAATATTTTTTCCTTTCGGTGCTAACCTATATTTCTGTTACTTGTACAAAAACACATACTGAAAAAATATGAATATTCAAATTTCGCTCTTCTCTCTGTCTTATTATGTTGTTTACTACTACATTCATTCCCTAAGAGTTCATGAATTTGAAAAGTTGGCAACATCATGGGAAATTTCATAAAAACTTGTAAAACCCCACATTAGTACTGATGCATTTGTCCTAACTATTTTAGGATAGCTATTTCATGACAATATCATATTCACACAGTATGACAGAATTACAGAATTGGTAAGAGATTTGTTTTCAGTCGCAGCGTTTTCGTTTTTCGGTTCGGGTGCACAATGCTCATCGGACCGACTCCACTCAGCTTTTTTTTCCTTCCAGGCTTAAAACGTTTTCTTCGATTGTTCATCGGAGCGTGATAGAGGACGCAGGGTTGCCTATATATTTATATAATGTCGTATATTCTTTTAAAGAGGAGCATACACACTCGTTTATTTCCTGAAGAATATCCTCGTGCCCTTGTTTTTATTTGAACGGGATCATTAGTTTCCTTTGTGCCGTGAGCACACATTGTACTCAAGGACTTTGCTTCTTCTATCTCTGTGCCCACTTCCGACTTTCTTTTTCCCTTCATCATTTAATGGTACAAACCCTTTCGCTTTCTGATCTCTTTCTTTTCTTTCTTAGAACCCTTCAATCTATTTATATTACTTTGTAAATAACTTCGAATAATGACTAATAACGTAACAAAGGGTATGATGAAATCGTATACTGAGCTTGACACCATGATGTTTTTTTTGGCAGTAGAATTTATGCATACGTCCTTTGTGAAACAACGATGAAAAAAAAAACTCTTATTAAACTAAGGGTCCAATATCCGTATTACATGGCCGCCCTTCCAATCGGTTGTTAACGTAAACAAAAAAGTGTTTGATGGTCTGCTTCATGAAACTCTGATTTTACATTTTTGAGGAGATGATGGCTCCAGTCCCTTTCATCCTTAACCCCTCTTCTTTATTTTAACCTTTAACTTGTCAGTTCAGGTCTATATGACCCGTGTCCTGATTTATACTGAAAGCTAATTGTAATGATATTAACATAAATACAAGTACATAAACTACTAAGTACAAGCACTAGTATTTTTGTTTCATAATTGTAACTATTATAGTAATAAAGGAGTTAAAAAAAAAAAATACATATCAGCTCTGTGATCGCTGTTAGAGGTGTTCAATGACTGTCTGGATAGAGAAAACTTTCCAACAAGCCGGAAAATTGCTGAGGTTAAGCTCATTTACAAAGGAAGAGATAAGGATAAGCAGTTAGCCAAGTCTTATATGCCTCCTCCCCGTAATAAGCAAAGTGTTGGAAACCATGATGGTCATGAGCCTAAGACCAGTCTTCTAAAGAGATAGCTATCCACGCCAGTACGGATCCACTAAAGACAGTGGAACCGTAGACGCCTTGCTGAGAGTGCGTGACGTTGAAGAGAGGGCGGAGAAGTATGTGATGCTCCTCCTGTTTGATATATCTTCTGTCTTTGATAGGGTGTGGTGGCCGAGCGTACTCCAGCAAAATATGAGACCCCGAGCAACTTGTACGACCTAACAGAACGATAAAGATACGAGGCAACTTCTATGAAATCGAAGATACCATGGAAAGAGGTTGCCCTCAGGGCTCTGTCCTTGGTCCTGCTCTGTGGAAATTGGTCTTTGACGAGTTGTTGGGGGTGCTTGAAGAGAAGCGGTTCCCTGACACAGCTTATGTAGATGACCTTGCTGTATTAGTAGCGTCAAACAGCAGGGCCAGATTAAAAGATGAAGCTGGTCAGTGCGCCAACCTGATAGGACCGTGCTGTGTGAAGAAGAAGTTGAAGATGGCTGCTGCCAAGACTCAAGCTATACTCTTAAGGGGTACGACAGACAGGGCCCACCCTTGTTGTGACATACCTTGGCGTAAGGCTTAAAGTAAGGTAGAAAGTTAAATCTAACACCTCATATAGACTACATGAGAAGTAGAGTAACACTTGCTCTTAATGGACTCAATAGTATAGGAGGCGCATTTTGGGGCCTCAGATACCCAGCAACATTGACCATGTATAAAGGAGAAGTTGTGGGTATTTTTAGATATGCATCCCCCGCATGGAGTCGACATCTCTCGAAAAGGCAGAAGAGAAGGTTGGCTACAATAGAGAGGATAGCTCTGCTGCGAGTCACTCGTGCATACTGAACAGTGTCTCATGAGGCGGTACAGGTATTAGCAGGAAGACTATTATCGACACAAAATAAAGAGGGAAGGTCTGGCGGATTTACCGGAGAACCGCCAAGCGCATATTAGTGAAAGACCTAATAGATGGAAGAGGATCCTTCGAGAAGAAACCTTGCAAGAATGGAATCGACGGTGGGTGGATTGCTTAAAATGGGCCACCCTAATTTAGTACTTTCCAACCGTTGATTCACGCCTAGAATCAACGTGGGTCCTCCCCGACTACTGGATCTTACAGTTCCTCACGGGACATGGGGGTTTCCGAGCTAAGCTCGCCGTACATGGCATAAACATTGATCATCTATGCCCAATTTGTCAGTTTCCTGAGACTGCCGAGCACGTCTTACTTGCTTGTACCGCCTATGAAGCACTGAGAGCCAAGATGATGAGTGAAACAGAACTCTATGTTCTGACTGAGAGCGATCTTCCTGAGCTGATGAAGAAATAAACTACCCGCACATACAAGACCTTCTTGTATGGGTGGAAGGAGGCTGTGGGTCCTACTCACTTCTCCCTGGGTAGGAGAGAATAAACTACACCAGCAAGGCCTCAGGAGGAGAGATAGATTTATTTTGTAGCAATAGCAAGCTGTGTGCACAGCTAAGTAAATGTTTGACATATGCAGCATATGAGTTGTACCAACTGCTGCGAACACCCGTATTGCCTAATATGCAGGGTAGTGTGATAAATAAATAATAAGATAATGTAAAAGTGTGGGCTTTTTGTGAAATGAGTTTCAGTTAGTAGAGCTATGTCTATGTGCATATCATGTAGGAATAAGTTGAGTTCGTCACGGTGATTTTGTGGGCCTTAGCATTCCATAACAGGACAGCTAGGGGTTTTGTGTTCATCGTTGGAAATTAAGCGGGATTTCTGATAGGATTCAGGTGAGAAGGTTAATGAGGGGTTTGATGGTATCTCGAAGATCTTTCAGGAAGGATGTGAGGATAGAAGTTATATCCATTGGATTTTGGTTGTTTTCCATTGGAGGCTGAAGATGAGAGGTTAGAGACTTAGGTCGAGAAGTCTGAGGCGCCTTACGTCGAGTTCAGGTTGAGTCTTGAGATCGATCTTGAGTTTTTGAAGCACTAAAGAACTTAAAACAAGTAAAACGTTTCCTATGATTGTATGTCTGTTAACGCTTTGTTCCTATGCAAATATTCATGGCTAAAGATTTTCATTATGAGTAAATACTTATGTCATAGTAAATAGATTGATAAGTGGCCCATCTGCTTTATTAACAAAACGCATATCTCAAAATTCATATTAAAAGTTTTTCAAAATTATTACGTCTAGGATTAATTTAGGCTGCCTGTCTTTCTTCCGCTACAGCTGTGGCCCAACGGCAATGGATATGTGCATTATGTTTTGCACTTTTCGATTATCCTTCTATGTAAATATTTAATGCCATTGACCAGGCTTGCATAGACTTTTTGTTTAGTGTTATCCTGAACAAAAAAAAGCCTAGAGGTTTCAGATCTGGAGTGCATGACAATAACACATATCTACAACTCCTTACGGCTACTTCTGCGATGGAATAAAGATCCCGAGCCTGTACACAAGGATATTAATTATTTTGTTATACCCTAAATAATTCATAACAATAAAAATCTTTAGATGTGGCATTCTTTCCCGGCAGGACCTGCCCCACTAAGACCCCCAGGGAGCGACGGTCCTATATTATTTTTGAAATATTTACTTGAAATGATAATAGGAGAATTAAAAAGTGGCGTCACTCTCACTTTCTGTGGTAACCTTACTTATCTGAAGTACAAAACAGACAATAACAAGTAGGTTGGTCGATGTACGACTTGTCACTCTCTCGCAAGACGAGACCAGTACACAAAACAAGGCAATCCTTCCCAGCCTGACCCCAGAGAGTGACAGTCTTAAATCACTTTTGAAATATTTACTTGAAACAAGATGAGAAGACTTTAAGATAGTAAATAGATTAACGTTTAAAAAGCGCCTGAAATTGAAAAAAACGGCGTGAACGGACATACTTTCATAGGAAATATGTTCCTTGTCTTGGGATCCTTAATTCTTAAATTCAGTTTGGACACTTAGCCCTGAGACACCATCTATATCTATTTTTATAAATTATTCCAGTCTTATATATTTACTGTTATTATTCAACACCTCAGTAAAATAAACTATCTGCATGCTTCTAAATGATGTAATTATATATCGTTATACATTTGTGATTTAAAAATATATTTCATCGCAAAGGAGCTGAAATTATTCATATGAATGCTGTGTATATATGTAAATGAAAAAAAGATCAACCATTTTTGAATAAGAAAAAAAATTGTTATTGCTAGTCCAAACGGTTTTTCCTCTGCAGTGTAGACTTTTCCCGCATTGTCTTTGATCGTGAAATACAGCTCTGGTTTTGTTATTCCCTTCGCTCAAGGACTGCTGACTGCAGCGAAAAAAATTCCACACCAAACCTCATTCAGTTTTAAAGATAACATTATACGGACATCGAATGTTTATTTTGTTATAAAATTGAAATAACAATCCCTAGGTTCGAAAAAAAATGTTCAGGTAAATTTTACTCAGAATTCATGTTCGGTTTTACTACTTTTAATTTTATTTGCCGTGAACCTCATTGTTTTTCATGTAAAAGAAATTAATATGAAATAAAGTTTTATTAATGTGAATTAATGATGAATCGGTATAATCATTTCTAAAGTAGTGCATAGTGTAACTGAATGACTTAGTTAACTTATAAGTACACTATCATTTCTTTTCCATAAAACACAAAAACCCAGCAAAAATTAACTTTATTGTGAAATTTATAATATTTATGTGTCTATGGAAATCTTATCCAACCTTATTTGAATTAAAACAAACTCGCTAAATATTTAACAAATTTGAGCAAACCTACATATAAAACTAAACTACTTTGATTACAAAACTTAAAAGAATTTCCATTATTGATAAGCTTAATCGTACTGTATTAAAATTTTTTTTCTCATTATGAAGACTTTTAAAACATAATTTTAAACTACTCAAAACTACCTAAATTATATGATTTAGGGGGATTGAGTATGATACTCAACATTTAAAATTTAATGTTTAATTAAAACATTTACTTATTAAGAGTAGAGGAGTCTTTGGATAAAATTAAATTTAAATTGAACTACGTTAAGAAAGTAGTTGAAATTGGAATCAGCCTGAACATTCAAACTGTACGCAGAAATAGTTGAAATATTGAAACCTAGTATTAATCTAGGTTTAGTTAAGATAGGTTTGATTTATGTAATTCTTTACTATTCGAATTTAAAATTTTATTTTTTCAATTTAGTTAAATCAGTAACAAAATAGCGTAATAATCCTAATAATACAATCATTATATATTATTTGTTTTCCATTTTTGTAATGAAAATCTCGGTAATTACTTCAACTAGAACGAGTGAACGTAATAAGAACAATTAAGTTCGTATCATAAATTATTCATTTGAATATTGAATGTCAGTTTCGTGACATTACCTATTTGATTTTTCCATAAATCACATAGAAATGTGTAAATGTAAACAATGATTTTACTGTTCAAACTTAACATATGAATATACAATATTTACATATAAGCAAAAAATAGGAAGTAAATAAATAGTAACAATAAAGAAATAATAATAAACTAAAATGAATAAGAAAAAGAAACGTAAAATAGTCATAAAAACGTTGATATTTTTGGAACATCTTTTTTTTTTTTATGTATAGCATTTGTGAAGTAAATGAGGAGTATGGAGAGGTGTATTATAATAACCTAAGCGATGTGAGCACCAATTGGTGTAAAGGGAGACTGGGTTCTTGGACTCCTGAAGAAATATCTTTCTACTTCAGGAATGTAGGGTGATGCAAGGGATGTTAAAATGATACCATTAAGATCTCATAAAGTATTATTTTATTTTTACTTGCTAAAATCTGAAGGAATAAAATATCGATGTCTGTCTGACATCCCCGATTGAGGGTCCTCAGTTTTGTATCCATGGTATCAAACCAAAAAAAAACTGAATATTCATTTCTTAATCGTAAATAACAAAAACAATAATAATAAAATATATTCATTAAGCCTCACCATTCGTAATTAATTCATTTTAAATATCCTACGTTTCAGCCAACCTGGCCATTTTCAAAGACAATCTTAATTTTCATTTCACAACCTTACAATACTTTCTAAAATAGTTGCAGGCTATTATGGTCAAAAAGATTATTATGCCGTCAAATTAATCCGATTTCATTTGATGTTATTTTTTTATATGCAAATTTTGTTTCACTACTATCAACTAACATATAAACACATCATTTGAGTTAATTGATATTAGTACAACTAAAATTATTAATGTCAAATTAAACAGTTGACAAATATAGTTTGATCAGAATATATTGTATTATATTTGGGCATAATAGTCTGCAACTGTCTTAAAAATTATTGTAAGGCTGTGAATTTAAAATTAAGATTGCCTTTGGTAATGGCCAGGTTGTCTGAAACGTTATATATTTAAAATGGATTAATGAAGACTGTTGAGGCTAAATAAATATATTTTATTATAATTAATAAATATTACCAGTCTCAAAAAAAAACATCAAAATACATAGGAAACCAATAATTTCTTTTAATAAATAAAGTAAACACAAAAACCTGTCCCAATTATCCATTATTTGCCATTGAAAAGACTACTATATATTTTTGTGCCGTGAAATGTGGAAGGTGTTGGGATTGGAGATTCCTTGCTCATTAGTCCCCTGCCAGATAATGGTGGTGGATAAAAGCCTTGGAGATATTAATTGCTGAGCACTAGCAGGATCCTCTGTCCAGGCAAAAGATTAATGTAGATTTTCCAATACTCCTCCCTTCCTTCGACCTTTCTCTCATCAAATGGAGAAGAAAGAAAATGTAACAACATCGCCTAATGGCCTGAACAGAGTAATGTGTAAAACAATATAAATCTTGACAAAGCAATGATTACATATATAAATATATGAACAGTAAAATCATTGTTTACATTTACAAATTTCTATGTGATTTATGGAAAAATCAAATAGGTAATGTCACGAAACTGATTGAATAATTTATGATACGAACTTAATTGTTATTATTACGTTCACTCTTTCTAGTTGAAGTAATTACCGAGATTTGCATTACAAAAATGGAAAACAAATAATATATAATGATTGTATTATTAGGATTATTACGCTATTTTGTTACTGATTTAATTAAATTGAAAAAACAAAATTTAAAATTCGAATATTAAAGAATTGCATAAATCAAACCTATCTTAACTAAACCTAGATTAATACTAGGTTTCAATATTTCAACTATTTCTGCGTACAGTTTGAATGTTCAGGCTGATTCCAATTTAAACTACTTTCTTAACGTAGTTCAATTTAAATTTTATTTTGTCCAAAGACTCCTCTACTCTTAATAAGTAAATGTTTTAATTAAACATTAAATTTTAAATGTTGAGTATCATAATCAATCCCCCTAAATCATATAATTTAGGTAGTTTTGAGTAGTTTAAAATTATGTTTTAGAAGTCTTCATAATGAGAAAAAAAATTTAATACAGTACGATTAAGCTTATCAATAATGGAAATTCTTTTAAGTTTTGTAATCAAAGTAGTTTAGTTTTATATGTAGGTTTGCTCAAATTTGTTAAATATTTAGTGAGTTTGTTTTAATTCAAATAAGGTTGGATAAGATTTCCATAGACACAT
>NW_027114857.1:654861-658543 GCF_000696795.3 Halyomorpha halys
CATTTAAATTTTTTTTTAACTTTCAGCCTTCTCTATAAACCATTCTCATCATCGTCCTTGTAATAATATTAAAATATATTTTCAAATATACTACTGTATGTGTTGCATTCATTTCTTTTCTCGGTGCTTTCACATCTACAATATATAAATAAATGAATGTTGTACACAAAATTGTTTGTGCTTTTTGTTGATTTGAAAAGCTCATTGTGGCTTTTGACTTTATAAATAAGTTTGACTTTAAAAAATAAGTGAAACAAAATTGATAAGTTTTATTGACGCCAGATGATTTAAAAAAAATTAATTTTGTCTATGCATTTGTTTTATTAATTATTATTATATTATACATCTAAGTTGGATTTGTATTTCAACGCATTCCGTAATACATAGGGCTATTTTAAATTAATTAAAAACAATTAAGTTAACTATATTTTTTATATTTTAATTGCATTAAATTATTTAAATTTTATCTGGATAATGTTGTTAACTGGTCTTGATTGCCAGAGTGAACACATGGTACAATTACGATATTCGATAACATTTACTTTCGTCACAATACTTTCGTACTAGGCAAATGTTGATAGCGGTCTGTATATACTCTGGCTGTGAAGCTATTGCCACGTAAACCACGGTGAAACTTGACACTCTACGGTAGGTGTTGCAGCTGTCACTGCATATGTTGCAGAAACTATCATGGTGTATACCAGTTGTTACCAAAATGTTTACTCGGAAAAGTTTACGGTACTTGTTATTTATATATTTTTTAAATAGATTTTCTAAAAATGTATTATAACCAGGTTTGGATAACTTGTAAACTTCATATTTTAATAGCGTATTCTAATATTTTGTAATTAAAATGATATTTTTTTAACTAAGTATGAATTTTAAAACTGAATTAAAACTTTTAACTAAAACTGAATTTTATCCTGCTAGATTATGTGACTGCCGACTGTAAGGCGCTTTGTGATACCCATTCCTCAAGACAGTTAAGTATTGCAGTATAGCAGATGTTG
The DNA here is from genome assembly GCF_000696795.3 of Halyomorpha halys. Taxonomy (NCBI): domain Eukaryota; kingdom Metazoa; phylum Arthropoda; class Insecta; order Hemiptera; family Pentatomidae; genus Halyomorpha; species Halyomorpha halys. The sequence goes on from NW_027114857.1 coordinate 655,872, forward strand.
CACCTTCTCTCTTTCAAAGAGTACAGAGCTGTGATTTCGAACCCATTTTTGGCGGCGAAACCTCTTCATTATCAACAAAGTGTTTCGTGTTTTCAGCAAAAGCTAAAAAATGCTAGAATACATACATAAAACATTCTATGTAAAATTTGAGGAAAATCTATACTAAGGTTCAAAACTGTGCAAAGTTGGTGCGGAAAGACAATGGGTCTTCTGAATTATTTCTTAGAATAATTTGTCACAGTCTTATTTTATACTTACACACTTCACACTTCTGTAAAGTTTCGGCCTTTTGAGTTCACTGTTCCTGTTTAAGGTTTTTTTTTTCTTTTCAATTTGTTTTTATCAAAATGCTAAACATGGTTGTCCTGTAACTTTGCAAATTTTACTAGTATTTGTAATAATTTATTTTTAAATTTCCTTATTCCCTTCAATTTTTCATTGAGGTCTTTTTTTTCTTCAGGGCTATTATATCTATAATTTTTATTTTTTAAAAAACGTATTTTTAAGACCTTAGTTCACTGCTAAAACGTACAGATTAAGAAGATAATCACTCATATTTGTGCACAAGTTATTATTTTTTAATTAAGTTGTAGCCAAATTTAGAGTAACCATATCATTTTTTCATGAACAACTCTATCACAAAGTGTCACTTTTTATTCTTCTAAAATTATTTTCGTATACATATTTAGTTCACAATGAAACTTGTACTGCTTTTCACTGCACTCTATTGAATTTCCTTCTAAACTATTTTATTTTGCAAAAAAAAGGTGCAGTTTCTCATTTATAAAGTTTGTTTAGAGCTTCGGCTAATGTTAGTTTTATATTTAATCGCATTATTTAGATTTTCAGTTACCATTATAACTTCTAGAACCTCTGTTATAAAAAGATTCTTTTCTTAGTACATTATTGTAACATCTAAAATTGAAATTATTTCTTTTTTCCATAAGTTATTGTACTATTACAATTTTTTTTTAAAATTTTTTTTAAGATTATTTTATGCTTGCAATCCATCATTAATATGATGACGTTTAAAATTAGATAATATTATTATTATCAGAAAATATTATTGAACACATTTACAGAGAAAAATACAGTTATTGTTTAGAGTTGGAATACATTTATTTGGGAAAAAAAAATGTTAAAGGAAAATTAAGGAGAAAAATTTAGACCAGTTTCATCAAAACACGTGTAGACATTTTTTAGCAACAGTTTATAGTTCATCCAATGAAACATTCATTGGCTATAGCACACATAATAACCATAACTAACAAAAAATAAAGCAAAATGATCGGTCCTTATGAACAATAAACATCGAAAATATGGAAATAATCTACCAACTCTCTTTTCTATACACAACTCAAAAAAAAAATTTCTGACTTTTTAATTTTTTATTATTATTTAATGTTAATGTAATTAACGAGGGACTAACTATTCAATGATTGTCAGTTATACTGCTAGATTATTTAAGCTGTGAATCTTTCTCTATTTCCAATCGATCAAGTACTAGGTAAACTGAATCTATATCTTTCTTAGAACGAAAGGGAATGGAAACTAACTTCATCAATAATTAACTTCTAGATCGTTGACTAATATTACAGTTAGTACTTTTGAATAAAATAGTTATTTCATAATAAATGTGGAACACCTACTTTTAGTACTTTGTGTATTTGTGTCAATATGAAATAATCACACAAAAAAAATTCTTTTAGTGGATGGTCGCATGATAATGATTGGAAATATATTCAATTAACTCAACTTAACATTAATTTTGAAAAAACTGGTTAATTTTTTATCTCTTTAAAAAAATTACAAGCAACTTTCAATAACATATGGAATATTGGATCACATAAAGAAATTTAAGTGTTTTATATTAAATATTATTAAACTAAAATAAAAACATTAAGATATATTTATTTTCAAAGCAATTAAAGTTGGTTTGGAACATTGAGACCCAGATTAAGCTCACAGTATTCAGTTATTTACTTGGGAATCATATCTAAAAATGTTTTATTAAAACTTCCGTTCTGCTTACATGTTTTACAACATTGGATCATACTGCACCTTTATGAATTACAAATGCAAAAGAAAACTACGATTAAATGATTTAATGCAATGAAAATTTATCAGTATGTTTTTTTATTTGGTGATTGTCAGTTATTTAAAAAATTATAGTTATTATTTTCGAATTGAGATAAAAAATTGTAGGCCGGTTTTGTTAATGAAAAATATTAGGTTCTAACGTAAAGTGGATTAAGTTAACTCTGCATATTTTTGTTCGATTCCTCGAGACTGTCAGGTAACTGGGTTGTTGAGTTTGTTTTTTCTTGAATAAAATGGTTTTCAAGTATCACTATATATTCATGTAGGTTATAATACGGGCTCTAGAATCTCGGTAAACATTTTTTTTCTTATGACATCATTAATGAGTTGTTTTGCAATGTTTTACTGAAGCTCTAATTACCATGAGCGTCGTAGTTCATATTGCCATGTCTGTTTCGAAACAATATATTTGAATTGAAACAACCCTCTTAATATTGTTTTAATACATCTCTCATGGGATAAATTTTTACTGTATTCAGATCTATGTTGAAACCTTAATTTTTTTCTCAATAATTTTTTATTGTTTTAGAACAGGCTGTAGGATATTTCAAAATAACCCCCCATCCAAAATA
>NW_027114857.1:658593-664505 GCF_000696795.3 Halyomorpha halys
TATATATCGTAATCCATGAAAACCTTCGTAACAGGCGGTGTCTAATGATCTGGAAAACGGGAAAAGCCAGGTAATTTCTAATTTTGGAAAAATCTGTGATAATAAGGGAAAAACAGGAAAACTGCTCTTATTCTAAATGTGTATTATTACATAAGGGTCCACTGATAAAATTATTCAGTTATTACATCGATACAAAGATAAATTACTTCTTCTGGGACGACAAAGGTCCAAAGCCTCGCGCGATGTACTACAGAAATACACGCGTGTTTCATTACGAGGTATTTATAGGGTGGGTTCGTCACTCCCACCCATTGGCTAACGGGCCTCACAAATGTTATTATATCCTTGAAAAATCCTGGGTAGGGCCGGGCTCGAACTCACAACCTCTAGGTTGGTAGACGACAGGAGCTACCACGCTGCTACCGTCGCCCCTCCCCCACGATAAATTAAATTTAAAATATAATAAAAGATAAATTGCTAGCAATTACAAAATATTTATTACGAAAAACCTAAAAACAAAAGGCTTCTGAAATCATATGATAGTTCAATCTCCTGTTGAATATTGATTAGAATAACTGAGAATACTTAAATGCGGGTTATGATGACGATCGCTTATGATTATCGTGGTTCTCAGTGATTAAAAATTGAGTTCTCAATCAATTTGGTTGGTCGATATTCCGCGCATTTTTCAACTTCGCAAAGAATTTAACGTTTTTTCCCTCGTAATTTATGCCTTCTATACTTGTTAGATCTGAAAAATCATCAATACGAATTTTTTTTTAAAATATGATTTTTCTTGAAATTCTCTCTTTTCATTTCTCACTTGAAAAATCTCTTAATGCGGTTAAAAAAAAAAACCCGAATCCTTTTAGTATTTAAGGAAAATGTTTAGTATAATAAGTCATAATTCAGAATTACCTAACATAAACCTTTTTTTTTTTTTTTTTAATTTTTGTTTCCTATTAAACAGAAAACGTGACGCTTGTCATTGGTTTGTTGTCAACTTGTGCGGTTCGATCATCAAATATTTACTTTCAAACTTTCATTTACACTCTTACTTTGAACTGAAATCATTCCTCACTCATTTCGAACCAATAATTGATATTTATATCATCTATTATTATAATATATGATATAATTTGTATTATTCACTGTGACAATATTTCTCCGAAATAATTTTCCAAATGAGCCTGTCATTTGACAGATTGAGAAACTCCGATTTTAACAGAAATAGTAATATTTCTCTTTCAAAATGTTTTTGTCTTTCAAAAGTATGACAGACATAAAAATATAACAGTTAACGAAAATTTATTAAATGCAGGAAAATGATGCTAGGTAGCAGGATAAAAATATGTTTCATTCAGAATACAGGTCCAATCATGTAGAAGAAAATATTGATATGAATAAATATTGACAAAAAATTGTAATCCATATTTTTATTTATCGAAATTTTCAACAGTATAAAAAATACAATAAGTAGATATGATAAATGTTTTAGAAAGCATGGTAATCTTGGGAAGGAACCAACCAATTGTGATACTTAATTCATATTCTAAATGGAAAATTTTGGAATAAGTTATTTCTGTATATATAATGTTCTTTGAACTATAGATAATTTTTAATAACAGAGTTCAATATAATATTAAAATGAAAAAGTATGATTAGGGGTTGATAATACTTAGAAAATTCTCCTGTCAGATATTTAACCTCACCAGTATTGTGTTTAGTGTAATATAACATGAAATTTGTAAATAAATACACAATTTAAATGTAGTTCAAGATTGGTTCAATAATTAAACATTTTTTATCAACAGGATTTATAGTTAAAGTCCGAACTATTTTGGTTTGAGTAAAGTAGTGGATTGACAAAGGCATTGGATATAATATGAACAGCCCGCTGCATTAGTGTGTATATTTAGAAGATTAAACTGGAGAGATAGCTGTGACTGTCAGGTGCAGGTGCGAAGGTAGCTAGTAGTGGCTAGACAGTTCTCTAACACTTATCTCATCAAATAGGGCAGCCCCAACTTTCCTTACTAACTTTGTTTACAATTGTTTAAAATCATTGCACATAAAATAAATAAATTACTTTTTTAATTAATATTATTTACTTGCTTGAAGTAAATATATTTTTGAACTAGAAAACCTAATAAAATGAAAAATCAATCTTTATTTTATGACAAATGACCCCTAAGAATAACAATACGGATAATTGATAGCATTTTCCGGCTACATTATATGAAGTAAAACAAGAATAAATAAAACAATAATAATTATATAAATAAAATAAGAACATGAGATAAAAAATAAGATCCATATTTATGCAATCAAGGATATTTATTATTGTCAAGTATACTGATCATTAATCGAGGAGGTGGATATATAATTGATGTTTTAATTATGGTAAGGAGGAAGGATATGGGTAATAAATTACTAAATAAGTTTGCTTTAACGATAAAGGATATTCCAAAGAATGCAATCTTATATGAAGGAATATTCAAATCTTACTGTTTCATCTCCGTTAATAATTTTAAGCCCAATCATTTTGATTCAACCCACTACTACAAAAATTGTGGTAAAAAATCATAATAATTAATAGTAAAGATTAATTTTAGGAAATACATTTTACATTTTAATTTATTTTAAAGCAAATACATTTTAAAATTACATTATACATCGATAATAAATGATGTACTGTGTATTACACAATACAGCAGAAATTGTACCTTTTCATTTATTATTTTTAGTTTAATTGTATTTGATTTTTTTTCTTTTTATTTATTATCAAAAGTGTAAGCCAACCATATGTTTTATGATATGACATTTGGTTTTATTTTATTTGTTCTATTCTCATTTTATACATTCTGTTAATCATTGTTGCTCATTTTTGTCTTTTCAAATTCACTATTTTATTAAAATCTCCAATCCCATATCACAGCCCTCGAAGATTGGTGTCGTAATTGGAGGATTAAGATATATTCCAACAAATCCCATCAAATCACCTTTACCCTTCGTCGTAAACCTACTGACTGCCCTACAGTTTCATTTAACGATGTTACTCTTACCCCTGTCGAACAGAACCGCTACCTTGGACTACATTTGGACAAGCGATTAACCTGGAATCCTCACACCAGACTGAAAAGACAGGAAACTGCACGTCGATTTCGACTATCGACAAAAGACTGATCTACATTACTGTAATAAGGCCAATCTGGACATATGGAGTTGAGCTTTGGTGCTCCACTAAACCTTCGAATTCCTCTCGTATTCAATCCTTACAATCTAAAATCCTTCGTAAAATCCGCAATGCTCCATACTTTGTCACAAGTAAATTCATACATAAAGACCTTAATGTTCCCTATGTAACCGATCTAGCCCGAACCAGATATCACTCCTTCCAATATAAACTCTCTAACCACTCAAACCCCTGAGTTTCTAATCTTGCATCCTCTTCCATTCCTGACAACCATCCGAGGCGCCTGAAAAGAAGATGGCCACGAGACCAGCTAATGTAAAATGTCATTAGAGTGCTACCAATGGGTAGTTTCTCTACACACCTGTAATACTTCAATTTAACTTAGATCAGATTTACTAAATGTATTATAATGTACAGTTGTAAATAGCAATAAATAAATATTTAAAAAAAAAACTATTTTATTATATTTCATGATGTTTTATAATTTCATTTTTATTTTGTATTTACTCTAATTTCGACGCCTTAATTGTTATTCTAAAGGGACCAATCGCAGAATAAATAAAGAATATTATTATTATTATACATTTTTTACAGGAAATACTTTATTTTTTCCTCTGTAGTAAGCCCTACAGAAGAGGCGTATATTTTAAATACTTTGTTTATACGCCATGCGAAAAGCATATTATATGCCTGTATTGTTGCCTTAGTATTTTATGTATGTAATTACGAAACTGTACAGAAGATACATAGACAATTATTTTAACAAAAAATAACATAACATAAAACAAATAAGAGTGGGGAGTAAATAAAAATAAAATTGTTTTAGTAAATAAATTACAACTGAGTACAAAGAATAAGATGAAATAAAATAATATAAAAAAAAATAGTATATGTTAAAAAAAAATATTTTTACCTATTAATATGTAAAAATGTTTTTTAAGCCCCTAACTATAGCAAAGAACATCTTAAAAATAATTTTAGCCTTTAAAAATTTGTCTATCTTATATCGATAAGATTATTTTTCCCGTAAACAGCATCGGTTTCCTTCTTTTTCATCATTCTATGTATTATTTGCGTTCATGAAGATACGTTAAAATAAATGGACCTACATAAATTCACTTTGAACAAATGGTGTGATTAATTTGATGGTTAAATTACTTCCCTAACAGTTGTAGAATATTTATTTTTGTTGAAGATTTTTTTGTAATTTTTTCAAAATATTTACTATTTCCTGATTTATGCTATTTATGTCAATTCCATAACTGTATTTGTATAAATTACATACATTTTGTATGTCAAAAATTATACCTAAATTAATTATGAATTTCGTTCATATTTAATGTCACAAAGGAAAAATTTATTATGAAATCAACTATCCATAAATGAACCGGTTGGTTAACATTACTTATTGAAGAAAAAAATATCTAACCAAGCCCTTAAAATAACGGCATAATGCGTACTATGAACAATCATACTCAAATCACTGTCTGTTTTGGTTAGCTAAATAAAATTGTAATCATTAGTTAGTACTCCTTAGTTTGGCTTATCCATAACATGAAACTCTAAATTTTAAGACATTGAAGTCGTCAGAATTTGATACTTCTTTGAGAGTTCTCAAACATCAGACATCTTTGTGTTAGTTCCATTGTGCCTTTTATGCTTGGGCTTTTGTATTCTGTTTCGAGAAACCACGTGTATTTCTCGGGACCATGATACGGCCGTGTGGAAAACTCTCCAAAGTGCTTCAGTTTTACGGCTCAGTCGTAACAAAAGATAAGTTCAGTTCCTAACAATATTCGCTGTGTCGTGAGTTTTATTTAGTGTTTCGAAGCCCACTAAAAGTTTTCAGCTTTTGATTCTGATAATGGAGTTTTCTGGCCACTATAATTGGTTTTGTTAAGTGCTTTGTTTAACTTTTCCTTAATCCTGATCTGACCAAACGGATTCTCCTCTTCTTTAGTATTTATATTTCAACTTCCTGTTTCTACATTCTTCTACATGTAACTTTATGAATTTGTCCTAACTTCCTGTAGAACCCGGTTTGGTTTTCTGAGGTGATATTGGAAATATAGATGAATTGAACTGATAATTGATTGATTTTTTTCACCATCTGACGTTCACAATTCTATATATTTTTCAAATATCATACATTACCTTAAGCTCAAAAATTCAAAATACAAAGTTTCTCATCCATGAATATTTTTGTTTTATCCTATGTCGTTTCGGGGATATTATAAACATTGGAGACATAATGAATAGTAATCAAAATTATGAAATCAGTTTTGATGATGTCACTATATCAGGTAAAGAAAAATCAAGGAAAACTTATTTATATAAATAAAATGCTGGAAAATACATTAAATATAAAAGCAGATCGTACGTCTATGCCTAAGGTCTAAAATCCAATCATACAATAATAATTAATTGAATTTCTATCCTACAGTTTCTTAGAAACTTTGTCATAATTAAAGCTTTGATCCTTTCTAATTCTTGTCTTTGATCTAAGGTACATTGTTATAGTTTTAAATTTATATTTTGTTATATGTTGAGATTTGAGTCGTACAATAATACCGGGGCATATTATGTAAGTTAAATAATGTTAAAACAACACTCATTTATTTATTCGATGGATCTTTTATTAATTATTTCTAAATTATAGACGCTATAGAGAGATCCGTCAAACAGATCCGTTACTTAAGACTACATCTCGACAAAC
>NW_027114857.1:667655-671749 GCF_000696795.3 Halyomorpha halys
TAATACCATAAGAATCTTCCAGTTAAAGGATTATTAAATTTAGCTTAATGTATATTTGAAATACTAATTCTTTTTATGAGGATAACATGCTCGGGGGGTGTGTTCAGTACTGATACACAATTATTATTTATTTGTGCCGACGTTTCGTCCTGAATCATCTCATATCGAATCTACGATCAACTATAAACACTTCACTGATTATTTTTAGTTTAATCATCCTGTAAATAATACTTTTCTTTTTACTTAAGTCTTCTACATGAGAATTTTTTTTCTATACCCCCTCCTTGCTCATTACTGATTGGGGAGGGGAGAGTGATTACACAAGCAGTATAAACAAGTTCTAGCCTGATTGATGTCGAAATAAAACTCGACCATCCATGGCCATCAAGCATTCGCCGTTGCAGACATGAAGCTGTTTGTAGCTCCCTTAGCTACAACGGTTTCTGATTCCGAAGTTTCATGGTTGGAATCGAACCCCCGTTGAAAACCAAGCATGAAATTACTTGGCCATCACGCCCTCCAATTTTATTTCTCAATAGACATAATAAAATTTTCGCGTGCTATTATGTATTGCATCCATTCTCGTAAAGTAAAAAAAAAAAAAAAAAAACAATCTGACAACATATCACATGCTTTCTGAAGTTTATGAATTCGTATTTTATAATACTATTCTCATGAAATAATTAACAAAAAAAATTAACATAAAATGAATTAGGGTTCTACAAACTAATATATTATATTTTTTTTTCTTAATTTTTAATTTCTTAGTTTGCAAATCAATCAGCTAACATTTACTTTAAAATCGTTACTTATCACTGCTGTATTATTTAACCTACCTCACATCCAGTTATGTCTATTTTGCAATTTATTTTACTAGAGATTATACAAAATACAAAATACCAAAATATTACAAAATTTATACAAAATACCAAATTAGTTATAAATAATTATCTAAAATTCAACTACATTCATCATAAATAAATTTGACTTATAATCTCTGCATAATGTTGGTATAAATTGTTCGTGTCTTAATTAAAATTAACTGTATATTTAATGTTTTATAAAGTATAAATGGCTGAAAGTATTTTTTGTTTTAAAAATATTATTTTCTTTATTTAAAATCATTGTGTTATCAAAATCAAAACTATGTTTATTTTTAGATTCATTCTGCACCAGTGCTGTTTTGTTTGGGGTTTCTTATGCCATTATTGAGTTGATAAATTGTTTCATCCAATAATTGCTCGGTTTCACCAATATATATATATATATATATATATGTAGCTAGACAATTCAAACACGGAATTTTATACATCAGTATGATTGTTGTTTTAGTTCTGTCTTGTCCTTTATTTTACTACAGTAATTTTAAATTTTGTTGATTGGTCTATAGCATAAGGAGTGTTTTCTTAAATAAAGCTGCATTACATTAAAACGTGTATTACTATCGTAACTCGGATTCAAAATTTTTCTAGATCGATACTTTAGTTATGTATTTAATTTTTATAACTTTGTAAGGTAAATTAATAATTATTTAATGACAACATAAAGTGAGATCATTATTGTGGATTCCGAAGAGAACCTTGAGTCTTTCCAGCAAGCATTATTAAAATATTCAAAGTGTCCATTGAAAAATAAAGGAAACTGCTAGCATTTCCTGGTGTTTTATTTCCTTATTTAAGTGTTGAATAAAAAAAAGTACTTCTGCAAATCTCAAACTCATTTAAAATGCAACGACATACAGAGGAGCGGTAGGACAATATCCGTTTATTCCTCGCAGTTACATTAACATCACCAAGCTATAAATAAAGAAATGTAGGCGGCAAATTCACCTCTAATTTTTTTGTTGCGTTCATAAAAAATTTACTATTCCTTTAGTTACGATTGCGGCTCTGCGATAAAGATACTGTGGGTCTTTTGGTTTTGTGGTGTATTACCTCAACCTCTTTCTATTGAATGCCACATTACATACTGTGTAAAATTTTTACTGAATGACAACTTTTTATTTTCATGTCTTATATACATCTATAAAGGAGGCTTCAAAACCGTTACTAACGTTTTCAATATATTTTACTATAACACCTACTGTACATTTTTAAAATCAATGGATCACTATTATGAAAGGATTTTTATTTTTAAAATTATGAGATAATTGTTATAGTAGAATGTTTATTTTAAAAATTAAATTATTGAAATTTTTGAATAGTTTTTAAATAAAAGTCGCTCTTTGAATAAATTATAGATTGATGATTATTGTATAAAAAATAAAACAAAAAACATTTTGAGGTTATTTAGCCCATGTCCACTACCATGTTGTTAACTGTTTTTTAGTTTCTGTCATGACAATATTTATTATGATTGTAGTAGTCACACAAGTTCCAGAGTGATAGTTGTACTTTTAGTGGCATTAGGACCTACTGTTGCGTTTAAGCCATTTTATAACTGTCACCGACACTGCCATGGTGGAATCTGTAATAGTTTTCTGTTATTATTGTGACAGTGGTGTCGCGCAATAGGTGGCAGTACATGTAACGTAAGTGAAGTACATTTAAGGCTAGCTCGTTTTTTATTTTTTTTTAACCCCCTGGCTAATCGGCATAGGGAGGGTTATCTATAGGTTCCCTACTTATTCTACCCTGCGTGGGACCGCCACGGAATACGTTTACCCTCTCCAGGCCAGATTCGAACCGTCGCACAATAGGCCATATGACAGATCTAGCCGGAGAAAATTATTGAATTGCCGTTTTAGATGTTTTCGAGGCTGCTAATTTAAAAAAAAAAATCAAAACAGCAATAATATTGCAAATATTGTAAATATTTTTTTCGTTTGGGGAAGCGAAAGTAGTAGATAAAATTTAAATCAAATTATAATGAGTCGTTTTCAAAATATTATTGTTTACAGCAGCATACTCGTGTGTTTGCACCTATCTAAGTGAGTGCAGTTGATGGAATCAGCTGAAATTATTACTGGACCAGATGTACACTAATCCCCTACTTTCCTCTCATTTTTGACCATATCAAAGAAGTAGAAGGTGGTATTTGATAAAAGTGGTACTGTATTATTTTTGCACTAATTTCCAAATTTCTTTCCTTTGAATTGGGTGAGAATCAGACCAACAATTTTTAAAATATAGTTCTCCCAAGACCTATGTTGTGTATTATACATTTGTTCATGTATAAGGGATAGTAGTTGATAGAATTTATATGGAACCGTGTATATTCCAAATTCTACATTATTGATTATGGCCGAACCTTGAATCGATTGACTGACACGGAACCAACTTTTCTCCTTGATATATATTATTTATAATTTAAATAAAAATCTTTGATTTTTTTTTTATTTACAATCAATCATGACCGACATCATTAGAGCCCTGGCCCGAGGCAAGATGGTACAGCACCTACGGAGGCCTACTGTCAACTAATAGAGCAAAAGATTCATTAATCGCTAACTTCCAGACATTTTCTGCGTCTTCTTTGGCTTTTAGTATTTATTGATTCTCATAGCAGCTAATTTTGAGATAAAACATGATATCGTTTAACTATATTTGCAGCATCTCTTTGACATGTGTAGAGAGCTACTTTTACAGTTTTAATAATAATTTCGGATTCCGATATTAGCGAGCACACTACTGTTCGTTTTTTATTACTTCCTGTAAAAGACTTACATGGTCAAGTATGTCCTCATGACTCAATAGTAATGTACCTTTAAAATAAATGTTAGCTATTATTATTATTTTTCTAAGCGCCATAAGTAACAATGAGTACATATATATATATATATATATATATACTTTTGAGAATATATATTTTTGACGCTTTTCAAGTATTTTCGACTGTTTATTTCTAAGTATAAGCTTCTTGTTGAGTATGATGCCTAGCTTCGAATATCCACTGAATAGCTTACTGAGTTGAAAACTATTCATCCATTCTTCAAAAAAAAATTTTTTTTTTTTAATTATTTATTTATTGTAATTTACAACTGTACAAAATAATACAATAAGTAAATATGTAGTATGTTTCATATACACTTGAAAATCTTGGGAAGGAACCACCCATTGGTGGTACTTCAAACATTAATTTAAACTAGAAGGTCT
>NW_027114857.1:672274-699779 GCF_000696795.3 Halyomorpha halys
GATTTATTTTGATTCTCCAGTTTTTACACCATTCTTCAATAGATGTTATGTGTGCCTGTAGTGTTTGTGATGCATTAGTTGGGTCGTTGCTTACAGAAAGTATACATGTGTCATCAGTGTATGTTGTTAGCACTGTGTTAGGGTGGGTTGGGATGTCAGCTGTATAAACCGTAATACTGTTAGCAGCCTCAGAGACTATGTTACGAATAAAAAGTTTATTAATTAGATACAGACAAGAAAGTTTCTTTTGTCCAATTAGATCTGTCATTTGGCGCAATGTGCGGCTCCACTGCAGTTACGAAGTTGCTGAGGCGACACTTCAACCCCCTCAGCAATAGACGGCCCACCATTACAAAACACCCGCCACGGCGTAAATTGGACGAGTTTTACTGACTTTTAATAAAGAAATTAGAATTTATTCTAGCTAGCAATTCAACCTATACCCTCTTCAAACTGAAATTTATCAGTGAACGTTACTTGAGTTTCAATCTGAATGCCAGATCTCTATCAATGCATTCTGTTACAATTAAAGTGGATAAAATAATAATTCATACACTTATTTTTCCGAAAAAATGTAATAATATCTTTTACCTATATTAATGGATTATTATGATATAGAATTATATTCTGGATTAATTTTTGTCAGTAAGAAATACCATAAAAACGTACAACCTTAATTACTAAAGACTTTTTATCGTCTAAAATGTTTTTATTACCATAACACTAGTCATAATAATACATTTATAGTTTGTAATAAGCTCATCATTTGCACACATAAATTCTTAATTATATAATTTTAACAGCATATTTGTGGTTGTAGACACCAAACTAAAAACATAGGAGAGGGGTTTAGTGCTATAAGAAGCATTGTTTATTTGAGCTCTATAACTGACTGTTAGTCGAAGGCTTTTGATAACCACCTGATATCATTCCAAGAATTCCATGAAAATAGTGAATACTGTGATCAAAGTGAGAACATGACTTCTCCTGTCATGTAATCCACTGTGGTTATGGGACCTTTCAGTATTAATATAACTATAAAACAGGGATGTATCCTCTCCTCCATATTCTTCCTAATGATACTTGATCTCATTTTAAGAAATGCATAGACGATCACAGTGAAGGTCACAAGAGGCTCAAAGATGGCGTAGATATTTTGCTAAAAGTTTCGGAGGCATCCAAGAGAAGCTAATTTACCAATAATTGAAAGCATGTAGTGCTCACCTCAGAATTGACGCTTCCAAAAGAAAAGAGATACCGGAAAAATAGAGGAACATTCTTAAGAAAGTGTTAAAAGATTATGCTGCCTTGAAAAGATGTTGAATCGGAAGGAAAGAGTCGAAGAGGACAAGAAAACACAAGCATGCATTGTCACAACTCTCGTCGGGATGGACATGGTAAAAGATTCCTGAGTAAAAGATTCAAGGGCTCGGCTCTTCAACAGCAAAGTTGCTCTTGTATATTTGTATATATGAGTAGAATATTCATCAAACATGAGACAACAAATCTGAAAATCTTTGTAAAGAAATGTTACGGAAATATATGGAGTGTGTTGACAGAAAATCATATACGGCGTAAGCTCTGGAAATTATCGAACCAAAAAACGATCAACTGAGTACAAAATAGCGTCAAAAATGGAAATGGCCATAGTACACTAGAAATATTATGGTATTATGATAGAGACAAAAATGTTCTATCATGTCTGTCAGAAAAATTGGGCTGTCAACGAAAGCGGGACGGGCGAGATAGACTTGGAGGACAAACGTTGGATAAGGTGGTGCAAACATCAGGTCAGAAATGGTCCGGAGTTAACGAACTTGGAGGTGACAAAGACGGATGTTAGGACATCATGGTAGTTCTATGTAATTTCAGGATTTAATCAATTATAATCTTTAATCAAATACAAAGACAGCTGAATATTCAGTATTAAAAAGGAAAATCCTCCAAAATGAATCGTAAATTAAGACAATTAAGTTCTATCAGAAGTATGAAACAATCCAACTTTTTGAACAAGTATGAAGTAATCTATATATCGGTAGAATGTTGCGATTATCTCAGTTTACCATACAGCACACAATTATAAACTTTAAAACCGGATAGGTGGACATTGAAAAACACATTGACTGAAAACTTCTCGAATAGGTCTTACTGTTTATCACATAATGTTTTTCTAACAGTCAGAGAGCACGAAGTGCTGCTATAACCCGCCAGGGGCCAGCACTACAAGCGTCTAAGAAGCTGTATAATTGTATATAAGTTTATCATTATAAAAATACGATCTCTTGTATAAATGTATATACGTTAATATGTAATATGTAAGAATGTAAATTATACAATAAAAAGAGATTGAACAAAAAGATTCTACGGAACTATCTCAAGTAGAGTTAAAAGAGTGAATCCTCAGTGATAACCGATCACATGAGGCCTTCAATTGCCACCGGGATTGATCCGAAAATCAAGCCTATTCCCGGGTCTAGTCATAGCACTGGTGGCTTACACTCTACTTGAGATAGAGAAGTTCATTGATAATCTATTCTCACAAGAGTTGGTTTTTATTATGCTCACCTTAGACGATGGCCTATCTCCTCTCCCTTACTCCAGCAATCTTAGTCCGTCCGCTTCATCTCGGCAACTAAGATTGTAACCTAATCCTTAACGGTTACACTGGTCCGTCCGCTTCATCTCGGCAACCAGTGTAATTTCCCGGCTCTAGTCCGTCCGCTTCATCTCGGCAACTAGTAAGTTGGCTCCTATCATGACAGTTCTAGTCCGTCCGTTTCATCTCGGCAACTAGAACTGTTACTCTGCCTCAGACTCTTTCACCTAGACCTCCTCTACCTAGTCAGTGTCCAGGGCTCATCTCCTGGCACGGCCTTCCTTTCTTACCTACTAATGAATACGCCTTGTCGTGGGCCTTCTGTAAAGAGTATATCAGGTTGGAGAAATCGCCTAAGACCAGACAACCACGACATTTTGATAGAAAAAATCAAATCTGTACCGCTAAACATCATGATGGGTAAAGGGTGCAGTACTTGGTAAGGAAGTACTGTAACTAGACCAAATGTTGTGCAAGAAGGTGATTTGATCTGAGTTACACTTGACCGCCAGATTCTTACCCAACTACCACCGTTATAAGGTTGGGTACATCCTGGAGGGCTTCCGAACCCACAGAGCCGACTCACGGTTACAGTGAAACCGAAAATAATTATCTGCCGCAGCCGGATTCGAACACGGGTCACTGGAGTTATTGGCACAGTGTATTAGTGCCACTGAGCTACGCACTCATATTTTCATTATGTTAAAATATTAGTCTATAAAAATTCACATTGATTAACAGATATGTATTTGAATATTTTAGCTTTCTAATATCATTCTTATATTAAGTGACGTTTTTTTGCTACAAATTTTATTTGTAATTTCTGTATAGGTTTTTTTTTATTCCATTTTATATAGTATATTTTGAATGTTTTACTGTATATTTTTGTCTTTTATTCCATATTATATGGTATATTTTGAAAAAATTTTATTGCATAAAATACGGCTTTGATGAAAATTAACTATTCAAATAGTTTCCAAATGGCTTTGTCCGTAGGTACTGTATAAAGAAATGAGCTGAGCACTAAGATAACTCTCAAATGCCCGTTAAAATACAATTCTTTTCATAGAATATAATTGAGGTCATAAGTAGATGATGTTGTTATTTTTTTGTTTACATGTTCGTAAAAACATTTTTATAAAAACAAATGTTAAAACCTTTTCCCTTTTAGTTATGCAAAAAGTATAACGAGACCAAAATTGATTAGCTTACGTTAAGCAGAAAGTAAAAAGGAAATATAAAGCATTCGACTTAAGACAAAAATTATTAGGAAGGAATACACTCAGGTTCTGTGATTATAAGACGATGAAAAGGAGAGGGACTTTTAAAAACTTCTCGCAAAAAAAGTTTCTTTAAACTTTTTATTCAATTAGGTTCGTTCAACTCCTTTGAATAAAAACATAAGGCCTGCTGTTAACCGCAACATTAATATTCCTTTACCATTACAATAAAAAAGTTTTGCCGGGATTCCCCTTACCTTTGGCAGCTATTTCTCTTAAAAATTAATAAAAAGTTTTTAAACCGACTTTATCCCACTGAGCTATGGATCTCACAAATCTGATATTATTTCAACAGTTTTATTTTAATTTTTTGAATTATTATAATTTTATTTGATGAGACTCTAGAATTAATTATCTTACCAAATTTAGTAGAATCTGCAAAAAAAATTACTTAAGATTACATGTTGTAGTGATAGAGATAAAGGTTAAAACTGAACAACGCAAACACCAAAGACAGAATAAATTTAAAAGTTCATCTTGCTTAAGTAATAATAATTATCATCTTTTTTTCTTATGTAGCTCCACGGTCTAAGATGAACTTTGGCCTCCCGAACAATTCGACCGCATTCTTCTCTATCCAGAGCTCTTCTGCCCCAGTCTTCCACTCTTATCTTCCTGAGGTCCTCTTCCAGTCCTAATTCTTCTGCATTTTGTCTATCAACCAATACCTTTGTATCTATTTAGGTCGTCTATTTCTTTGTTACAGGATACAAGACCATGACCTTCATTTCCCTTTTGTCCTTGACTTTATGTTAACTATATTCTCAAAATTCCATATAAACCTTTTTAATCATCCTAATCCTTTGGTTCAATCCTTACCCATTCCCGCCTATCCCTACAATCCACCTCAAAGGTTGAAACGGCAGTGGCCAAGAGACCTATTGTAAAATAAACTCGACAATTGGAGTTCTGGAAATCGCCAAACGCACCGCTTTAGTGCGCTTAGAGAGCAAAGTAGACTTCATCAAGTTCACTCATTATTCTTATCTTGAACTCAACCCCCAGACATTTCCCTAATTAAAGCTACTTACCCTTTATGAGGCTGGTCTCATGAGCTCCAGAACCCTCAGGGTTGAATCAAAGTTGCAGTGTAACAGAAAATTAATCATCTTCCACAGCGGGATTCGAACAATGGTCCTTGCAGTTAGTTCCACAATGCCTTACCACCGTGACTGCGCGCTCCCTAACACTTTAATAAACCTTATATCATATGGGAAAAAGTAATATTTCCAAGTTTTACGTTTTGCGTTAATAATAAAAAAGAGTCAAAATTTTTCATTCCTCGGAAAATGTATATAATTCGAAATCCACCAGCACTATAAACATAATCTTTTTCCTGTTGGTAGATTGATGATAAGTGATATCATATTTATAAGTAGATTTTTATAATTCTACCTCAAAACTAACAGTTAAATGTTTTTTACAGCAGGTGAGTAAAATTTACTTTTATTACTCACATGACTATTTAATGGTGAAAAATGGTGTTAAATTTTAGCTTGAGTAAGACCTTTTCCATTAGATTAATTAAACAAATACTACCCATGAAGATATAAAAAACGGAGTGAAACATAAATTTACTTGATGATGGCATCTAAATGATTTAACAATCCAGGACTATCGTGACCTGTAGCTGTCCGATGTAACTAATGGTTATTAAAATGGACAGGTAAGAGGAAGAGTCTAGGACACGTGAGGAATCAATAAAATTATATTTTATGCAGGGCGTGTACAGAAGGGTCTGGGTGACAATTAACTTGCACTAAATATGCAGAGGGATCGAGTTCTGTATGAGAAATATTGACTTCAGAAATATTGCATCACCCTAATGGTTATTTGAAGAACTACAGCTTAAGTCGAAATATTCTCATTTGTTAAAAATCTGCTTCCAGTAACTACAATGTGTATTCTATGTTATGATACTGCAAGTAGTTATTTTGTTAATCATAGAGTTATTTCTTTCGATCGCAACCAAATCCTTCTCTCCCTCAACCAACTTATATTTGATTACATCTCCAGCATTATAAATCGTGTTCTTTAATTTAATCTTCTAAAAGATCACAAATGCTTACCGGATCTATGAAGTAAGATATTGTAAAATAGGAAATTGAAAAAGAAAACAAATTTCCGGCTGACAGATTTTAAATTATTCTTCCTACAGCTTCAGTTTTAAAAATATTGGGAGGCATATTATTTCTGCTTTATTGGAAGATTGATGATTGACCGTGTGTAATACATAATAGGAAGTTGTCCGGGTGAGGTAAAAAAGAAACTCAGTAATAAAAGTAATTAAACTATTTATTTTGAGCAAATTTTCACTTCACTTAGCAGTCCTTTATCCGGTCTAAAAAAGATAAAAACAATTAAAATAACGTAATAAAGGAAGAGAATTGGTAACAAAAAATAAAAGTAAACTAAAGTGTGGCTAAATATGTGAAAATTTATATAAAAATGAAGAAAGAAAATAAAAATAAAATGTACACTGAAAAGTATAAATCAAAAAGAATTTTTTAAAAAGGTGTTATGATAATGATAAAGGAAATAATAAAAAAATAATAGAGATATAAAAATACACTACAGAATAAAAGACGGAAAATGAGAATGAAATAAAGATCAAGACAAAAGGAAAATAATGAACAAAATAGGACACCAACCTTACTGAATGCAGGTAAGCACAAAAATGAGCCTAAGGCGGATGAGAAAGCTAACATGATAGAAAAGTATGGGGATTGGTGATTAACATATACGTTACATATTTAAAGCAAAAAGATATAAAATAATTTATAAGTAACAATATTCCTGATAATTTTTTTTTTTAATTATTTTAACTACCTCACTTTAAATAGTTTAATTTAAGTTTCATATTATATTTTTGCTTTAACAAAAAGGTTTGGTTAGTTAATTACATATTTATGAATTTATTGTTATAAATTACCTATACTCCGTTGCTTCATATCATTTAATAATAATTGATTTTTTGATAGTTCATTTTCGGATTATTTTCTTACTCTAATAAATAAGTTTGTTTCCTATTTTTATTTTCAAATTTTTGTTAAAGATATTTTTCTGTTTTTTCAAGGTTTCGCTTCGCCTAGGACAGCTTCTACGTCTGTGAAAGAGGACCTCCCACGTTGTCAAAGTGAGTATGATTTTCATTAATTAAATGTAGAACATTTCATTTTTTATGTATGGTATAATTATTAAAGTGAAACTTCTTTACCGACGTTCTACTACCTAAGAAATAAAAAATTACAGGGAAGTAAATTGATTTTTTGACGCAAGATGAAACGGAAGTGGTGTAGAGGGCAACTGGAGCTAGAAATTTTTTATATTACAGGGGAGGAGTTACTTAGAGGATCTTGACAATCCTGGCAGTGTGGGTATGATTAAGTGAACTCCTGTCCTCATGCTCTCCGATTATAATATAACAAAGTTTCTTGTTAGAATAGACTTAGGAAATGGTTGTTCTATTCTATTTTTTCTGTCTTAAGATATAAGAGGGCGTCATCATAATTAATAAAAATTTTTTACATTATTTCATCTCGAGAAGATTCACTACTGTCCTAAGGCTAACACAATTTTTAACACGTCGTCCAAATAAAAAAAGAAAATCTTCATTCTATTTGTCTTCTTTAACGTTATATGAAGTAAAGTAAATTGGTACGTAATATCCGCTTGTCCAAAATGTTTTGAAATCACTGTACACATATATATGATAGAATATGTCAGCACAACTAAACCAATAATTGTTGAAGGGAAAATATGAAAGGTGAAAGTAATCCTTAATATCTCACGACCTTCTTGTTTCTTGCTTTTTACTTTATATATTTTTTTTTAGATTTTTTCGATTATATCTGACATATTTAATGGCTTGGTAGTATTTAACAGAGCATTACTAGGCACTAAATTACTATAATTTGTTGGAGCTTATCGATATAAACGGATGGGCGTTGGGATCGCTTATCGAGATATTCGGAGGGGGCAGGAAAATGCCCGGTCAATTACAGGTAATTATAATTAGTCGAGACATGCCTTTAACGTTCCTTCTTCATTGCCATCGATTCCAGACCCCTTTCATGTCATTTACCGTTTCCTTTTCTGATAAGCCGAAAGAAGATATCAAAAGTCTTGAAAAATTTATCGCCTTGACAAATAGCATCTATTAACGAGTTTCATTTCTCTCTTTCTCTATTATTCTTGGGCTTGATAGGGTTCCGCTTGATGGGCCTAACGATCGAATTAATAATAAATGAATGAAGGTCATTATTATCTTATCTAATCGTTAGCGTTGATAATTAGATTATTTTTTAGCGGGATCCTTTCTTTTGTTATCTATTTCCAGGCTATTCCTATATCAGATCTTTATAATCTTCTATCCGCATGACTATTCATGATTTAGTTTTATATTATGTCATTCTAAATCATTCCATTATGAGGGGAAATATCTTCCATTAATAAGTAACAATCTAAAAACAATCTAATAATAAAAATAATATCGTCTAATCTTAGATATTAAGTATAATAATAAAAAACTAAATCCAAACGTATAGAAAAAAATGTGACGTGAGAACTCTGAAACTCTCAACAATTGATTGTTCTTAAATATAATATTTAAAATATTAAATAATATTTATAAAATAATATATTTCAATACATATAAGTACCTACTGCACCTATTACATAGTATAAGTAAGTATTACACTACCTAACCAACGGGATAGTTAAGTATTACTTTAGGAGGATAGCTGCAGAGGGGTTTACAGAATTGAAGGTGCACTTACAACAACCTAAATATTTTATGACAACTCTCATATGAGGTACGACCTCTGGAGTGTACATATATCTTTATGTTACCTTTGAATCTAGGAAATGTATACATTATTATCACCAGAAAGAGACAAAACTCGTCTTTCCAACGGTACAAAAAAAAATTGATAGTTCACTCGAGTAATAAAGGTTTCAAATTGATCTAGGAAAATTGGCAAATGAATTTTTTCTCTCCAGCTTAAAATTTCAGCTGTATGTTTCCGCTGGATATTTTTCCATGTAAGGGTTTCATTTCGCCAATCTACCTAGAAATATATTTCAGCATAGCGGAAAAATAATAAAAGCAGTAATTATAAAAATATCTGTAATAATGTTATATAATTATGTTATACCATTACAAAACATCGACCATTTTTCTCACGTAAGTATACGTTATTATTTACCATTATTACACCATTATTTAAAATTATAAAATAGAAAGTTATGTTATACAGACAGATATTGTAATAAGAACTGTAGGTACTTGTAAGTATTGAAATATATTATGAATCATCTATGGTATCCCACGCGTCTACTTTTGTAAATATTGCTAATATTTAAGGACGATAAAAAGTCGAGAGTTCCAGAGCTCTGTCACATTTAAAAAAAATATTTTATTGAAATAATACAATCTGCAATACCAATGAAACTAAATAATAATATAGTAAGTAGTCAAGCATTCCATATATACATATTAAATAAAAATAGAAACATAAGTAAACAATTGATAATACAAATAAAATAAATGTAAATAAACTAAAATGAATACTTATAATATAAAAGTTGAATATACTTATGGTAAATAAACATAGACAGGTGCATGTATTAAACAATAGCAAAATATGTTAAAGAACTGAAACACATTAAATAAAATTAATCATCTTATTGTTATGATCATCTTATGGTTTAAACCAATATACAATAGTAAATATTAAGTAACTTTTTTTTAAAAAATAGATTATTAATATGATAGTTATTTTTATGTTATTCTTTTGATATATTTATTTATTAGTTTTCCTAAATAATGTTTTTACCCATTATCGTAGTGTCTTCTGAGCGATGATGTGCGGCTAGTTATGTTATATTTTCTTATTGCATACCTAAGATTTTGTTTACATCGTATAATTGTTTCTGTGGTTATTCTTGAGTTATTTTTGGGGTATAATTAGACCCGATGTACAATTCATCTCTCAGATGAGAAGCGTTTTATAATGAGAGGTTACCATTTTTGTAGAGATAAGAAACGACTTATTTTTTTCTTTTAAAAACAAATTTCTAAATTAATTTGAGATATTTACAACCTTGAAACCAAGATATGCTAGGTAATGGTAGAGTAATGAAGAACTGGGACACATTGGTAAGATCCAATATTAAATTCCAAGACAGCAATATCCGATCTAGGCCTGGTCTACTGATCATAGAGCATCCATCCTCCAAGACTTCAATTTCATCGAGTCGAGAACAGGACACAGGAACGTTCTAAACATTCAATTTACCATACCGAGCTCATCTACACAATATTAATTAAACCTATGTGGAAGTTAAGCTATTGATCAATATGGCACAATCGAAATATAAATTACTTCTCCCTCTACCATATTCAGCACGTATAATTTGCATTTCTTCTAATTTTCCTCAACGCTTCTTATTACGTCAGAACTATTTAAAGATAGTATATTATTCCAAATATTGCGGGCTTCACTAAAAAAATAAATGAATCCTTATCACTTGCAGTAGAACCTTGTTTATCCAGAATAAAGTGGTAAATTCACCTCCGGATAACGAGGAGAGATGATACCTATTTTCAGTGAGCTAATTCCTAATATGAGTGAACTTTATAACTTACAGCTGACAGGCCGTATCAGCAGATTGAGTCAAACAGCTGATTGATGTGTAGAATAGTTCGATAGTAATGTCGCCGATCATTGACGATAATATACGAAAATGTATAGATTAGTTGTAGAAGGAACCTGCTGCACAGTGCAGTGCTGTCACAGAAATGTGAGGTAGGAGAGCGTCCGTGGCCCTAGCTGGTTGATGTCTCACATAAGCAGAAGCGCGCTACAATGCCTTGGAACGAGAACTATTGTCAATAGAGCATTGCCGACCCTACTTTTTCTGGAGAAGATTTAGGGTTCATACAGATCACAAGCCCCTGCAATGGGTGGGAAAGCTAAAGGAATCGTCAGTGAGAATTACAAGATCGAAGGAATTGTTGAGCTAGTACAACATGGAGATCACGTACAAAACTGTCAAGGAAAATGTTGCAGCAGATCGGCTCTCGCGAGCGATACTGGTGAACGCATTAGAAGATGGCCAAGGAGAAATATCTGAAGTTGGAAAGCAGTTCTTGAGGAAGTGGACTCTAGAAGAAGAACAGTAAACCAACGCTCGTAAGATACACCATTTATATGTTGGAAAAGCGACGGTATGGGAAAAGATCCAACGGCTATGGAGAATGAAAAAAATTGGCGTATCGATCGTTTATTCGATGCATATCAATTGTAGATATCCTGCGAGATCCTGAACTTCAATAGGAGGTAACCTTGGCTTATCAACAAGGCAACCCAATCATCGTGGACTGAACGAGACTCTACATGCATTGCGGCGCAAATATTTCTGGTGGGGCATGAAACGCACTATCCAGAAGATTCTTGGGAAGTGCGAGGTGTGCCTCAGTACGAAGTATGATCGACACCCACCTTGTACAGCTCAAGAAGAGACCCCTACCGCGAATATGCTGTTCAGCGACTTACAGGTGGATTCTTTTACCTGGAAAGGCTATATGTGGGTCACAATCATCGATATATTTAGTAAGGTGGCCATGGCATACCAAGTACTGGGATCAACGGAGGCAGCCCTTCGTAGATGGTTTCAATTCTATGGCCTGCCAGACACAATTTCTTCCGACAATGGGAGAGAATTTGACAATAAAAGCATCAGAGAGGAAATGAGAATATTGGATGTAGTGCGGCACCTCAACACCCTGCAACATCCAAAAAGCCGCGGAGGGGTAGAGCGACTCCATAGCACTCTAAGTAACCACCGACGAGTGTACCAGCCAGAAAGGGGGCTGGAACCTGATGACACGATGGAAAGGACAGTTGCAGCATACAACCACTCCATACACACAGTCACGGGGGTCGCTCCATTCGAAATTCTTTTTGGGATGCGGCGGCGTCGACGGGACTACTGTGGTACTTTGCCGGGAGAGGACGAAATGGCCAGTAATGTGATGGCATTGTAAAAGTTGTGGGCCAAAGTCAGAAAGAGGATTTGCAGGGAAAAAAGTAAAAGAGTGGCACAACATAACTTGAATGTCCGAGACCTGATAAATAATGGGACGGTGGTATATACGGCAGTGGGGACTATTAGAGGGAAAGAGCAGCACGGGTATGAGGGTCCATTCAGAGTGATTGTCATTAGAGAACATAATATTGTTACAACACAAAGCATCAAAGATTTTAGACAGAGGAGAACTGTCCATATTGAACATTTAAAACTTCCGGAAATAACATCATAGTGTCCTCATATAGTCAGAACTAGATTAGATTACCAGAAATGTAATCTTTTTTGTTTTAGTTTGTGAATTTTGTTTATATAAGTTTTAATTTTTTTTTTGTAACTATAATCTTTTTCATGATCAAGAGTTCTTTTCTGTTATATTTAAGTTTTATTTTAGGTATTAGGTTTTACAGTGTTACTGATATCTGTATTTATCATTTGTATATCATGGAGTCTAGGAGGAATTTATGCCTATTGTTTACTGGCTATGGTTTATTGTAAATAGCCTTCAAAAATTGTTTATATGTTATTATATAAGTTAACGAGGATTGTTCGTAAACTGGTAGGGAGGAGTTACGGCCTGACAGGCCGTATCAGCTGATTGATGTGTATATATGGAAATGCTGGACTGAATAAAGCCATTCTATTTCTAGAAAAAAATTATCACGCAAAAACACAACAATACAGTATATTTAACGTGTAATAGAATATGAAAAATGGGAAAAAATAAATAGGAAAAAAAAGTGAACGATATAAATAATTACTGGGAACTTGATTCGTTGTTTAACTATGTATGGGAATTTGAATAGAGAGAAAAAGGGAGCTTATAAAAAAATATTTCAGACCCTTTTTTCAGAAAAATTCCAATTACCATAAATGGCTTGCTTTTTCAATTATAGGAATTTAAGATAATATTTATTAAATATTTATAAGGTAAATTATTTAAAAAAATAAATTTAATATTAGATACGATACTGTAAACTTGATATTAATTCTTCAATATGTAAATATTGAAAATAAATTAAAAAACGTAAACCTAAAAAAATTAATGAAAAATTAAGTCTTATTCATATGTAATTCAAAATATGATTTCCTGCTTAGGTAAAATAAAATTTCGTACCGGTTCATTGCAAATGAAAATATAATGTTGTACCTTACGTTTTTTGAATACTCTATAAAGAGAATATACTCCAATGAACATACTAAAAGTTCGGATGGTCGGAGGAGGGATGGGGTGATGAGTGAAGGTGGGGCAAGGAAAAAAAGGTGTACTCTTTTTTAATACCTAGTGATCTATTAGTTCTAAGGAAAAAGTATAATTACCAAAAATAAAGCCTGTTATGTTCTCTACAAAAAAAAAAGTTCTATTCTTTTATCTCGAGAGAAACGGTTTTCAAGCTTTATGCCATTATGCCTCCTGTTTTCTTTCTTTTTTTTCTCCGCACCATCCTATCATCTTCAAATAAAAATAAAGAAGTTTCACTTTTTAGAATCATTTTTTTACGATCTTATTATATATGATTTTAATATCAACTAGGTCTTATTCTCACTAAAATGGTTTAACAGGGAATATATATTGAATTTTCTAAAACTTTCTCTACAGTACCTTTAAGTGTATTTATTTGAATTATTTGACCATTGTGCAGTGTTAAAATTAATAAAATAATATATAAATGTGAAGTCTGAAAGAATTTTATTATTAGCCAAAGAAGAAATAGAGACAGCAGTTATAGACTTGAAAATCGGAGACAGTGCAATCATATCAATCTAAATGTATATATATAAGTTATGTTTACGGGGTATGTAATAGTAATCTTAATACCTAACTCCCTCTGTCAACAACTCTAGAATGTATAAATATAGGATTACGATTCAGAATAAAGCAGTCTTTTATCAGCAACCGTGAGTGTATTTTCTCTTTCCTTTTTCCTTTTTTTTTGAGTTCAGAACCCGCTATCACGTATCTTATATATATATACATACATTTAGCTAACGTATTCAATGAAATGGATATTCTGAGATTTTTCAGTTGCCTCATCTAGTTTAATGAATAATTTCCAAGTCCGCAGCAGAGAAACTAATTGATTCTAATGAATGTATTATCAGAAAGCAGAATTTTCTCCAACTGCTTTGCATACTATTTCCCGAACATTATTCAAACTATGTCAATAACTATTGGTAACATTAGAGTTTCTTGTATTGGATATGATTCATCACATTTTACGGTTTGGAACGAGACAGAGTACGAAGCCAATAATGCGTTCGATATAACAGAAAGCATTCGGTTCTGAATGTTTGTCTTGTCCAATTTTCTTTTAAAATATTTATGGAGTTTCCAACGTATGCAGAATGTTGACTTTTATGTTGTCTTTTTTAATTTGACTGGTCTCATGTTTTCAGAATCAAACTTCGAACACAATCGACACATTGTTTTTTCAAAGTAACGTGGAATAACAGTTGTGATTCTTAAAGTGAAATGCAATGAACGTTTTGGGAGTTTCACTTCCTTCTTTTCTGTTTTTATTCCGACTTCAATCTGGATCGGTATCTTCATTATTATTTAGTAACCTACACATTTAGTAACCTACACATTAGTAACCTTCATTATTATTTAGTAACAAAACGATCAATTTACCTAAACAATATTTTATTTAAAATAAATAATAATTATATAATGCGATTCTTTTCTAAAAAAAAAATACCACAGTAAAACTGTATCCTACTATGCCTTAACTCTTCAGTTGACAATTTAGTTTTATGTTATATTTATATTTAAGGTCATTGTTTTATACAATCCTATAAACGACTATAGGATTATAGAGAAATCATAATCTATTTCATAATAACTTTTCACAAGGAACCACCGTTTAGGATTTATAGGCGGAAAACTGAAATAAAGAACTAAAGTTTCTTATTGTTTACTTTATCATACTAGATAGCTGCTTAGTCACTGTTTTAGGATAGCTAACAATGCATCTCCGTGTTGATTTTGGATTCATATGTTGAACTATACTTCAGTTTTGGAAAAAAATTAGTTTTTTGTTTTATGATTTATATTCTACTTGTCCGATTTAATAAGTTATGACCATTATTGGACGTAAAGCTTAATGCTGTTTCATCTCTTATAATATAACTTTTTAAAAACTGAAAAATTCCTAATTTGATACACATCAAATTAAGTAATAAGTAAGAGTCTAAGAAACACCCGAGATGAGTTTATATGTTATGTATTATAAAAAGTAATTTTTTAAATTATTTTCAGACGTTCATTATATGTGTTGAATTTTAGTTATCAAGCTCCTGTACTACTACGTGAACATCTATTGATTTCCTAATTCCGTGACAGCAACTATAGGGGCAGTGATCCCATTTACCTTATTTAAATAGTTTTTTCTGTTTTGTTATTTTTCCTTTTAATTTTTTAATCACTGGAATACTTGATAGCCTTGAGTCTGCTTCGAGGTTGGCTTTCAACAGATTATTTTGTAAGGCTTGAGCCAGGATCGGAGAAGGGCCCTGGTATCTTCTCCTCACAATGGGCTAATTCCTTCTTCACCTAATTATCGCCAAGCTCTCTCGAGCAGTTTTCATTTTGGTTTTTATCTTTTGAAAAAAAAACAGTCTTAATAATTTTCCATCTTTGGCATGAATTACTTATTTAGTCAAGTACCTATTCAGGTTTATAATATATCATTTTTTTCCTTATTACTGGATCGGTCTGATGTGCCTTTCATTTTTTTTATAACATCGTCTTGATTTTCGACATCTTTTAATAATTGATGATATGTGGGCTTAGTCTCGTTCAAAAGAGACTCCTAACTATTTACAATCATATAATTATTGAATAATTTTAAATAATCAAATCAAATTAGGAAAAAATAATGATAATAGTTATGTATGAATAAACAAACAACTAATAATTGAAGAGTTATCTAAATAATTAACTGAATTATATACTGACAAGATGTTATAAAAAAAGCTTATACTTGTTAATGAGTTTATGAATTTCTTCCATTAATTTGGGTTTCAATCGTCTAGATGAAGTTGGATTTCCTTCGTTATAAGCCAGTTCATCGTAACCGGGAATGGAATTTTGAAAAACGTTTATTGATGAATTCGTGTAATGATTCCAATTGTAGTTTCAGATATAATTGATTTTTTTTTTTTTATAAACGAAGGAGAATCTACTGAAATTCTAAGAAGCTTGTTTTGGAATGAGTTGTTTAAATCTCATACAGGTTATTGCTTTCCAGGATTCATAACCATTGATGAGTAGTGGTCTTAATTTTTTTTTTAATCTTTATAGGAATTTACAACTGTATGTTTGATAAATTTGATCTTGGATATAATGGAGTGATACAGGAGTGTAGAGAAATCACCCATTGGTAGCACTCTAATGAAGTTTTTACATTAGCAGGTCTCGTGGCCATCTTCTTATATCTGGTTTTAATCTAGATTTTCTAATAAAAAGAAAGAATACAGTATTACCAACCTTTTTTTTATTTATTTTCATCATCATCATCATTACAACCACACCCTTTCTGACACTCGCAGACAAAAATACCATAAATTCTATCCACCCAGCTTCTGTTAGTTTTATTTACTTATTTAAAAAAATATATACACTGAGAAATTTATCTACTATGAATGGACTAAAAACTAAGATAAATGATTTCCGTAACCATCTTGATAACCTAAAGTAGTTGAAATCCTACAAAGATAGCAATTTTTTATGATTAAAATAATTGAAAATGTTAAAAAATTCGTCTGATTTTTAAATATAAGGATATGTTCATTAACAAAAATAATGATAACAGTAAGATTATAAATAAACCATTAAATTACTTAAAATGAACGTAGTAATGAGTGATGAACTGATTAGCACGAAATATATTTCTTAATCACACCTATAATTAACCAAGAAGATATGTTTACTGACATAGTAATTTGTAATGAAATGGCAAATTAATAATATTGAGGAAGAAGTAAATTTTACGCTATAGAATGATCACCATAATCATTTTATCCCCGTTACCGCTTGCGCAGTGTGGGGTTACTATTTGTTGTGTCTGGACCAGATGTTTCGTTCTTGGACCATATCCCTTCTCCTACCCCAGTCTATATCCCACCTCCTGAACGCCTCCTTAATACTCTCCTCCCAGGAGATGCGCGGTCTTCCTCTAGGCCTTCTTCCCTCCACGCGAGTCTTATACGTCTTCTTGGCAGTTCTTTCCTGTACTCTAGATTATTGGAGACAAGAATAAGAGCATTGGTCTACAAACATCTCGGAGAGGAACAATACGATTTCAGAGGACAAGGAAGCACGCAAGATCTCATCTTCGCAATGCGACAAATAACGGAAAAGACTGTCGAAAAGAATAAAGAACTTTCGATTTGCATTGTGGACCTTCAAAAGGCTTCCGACAAGGTTAAAA
This sequence comes from Halyomorpha halys, assembly GCF_000696795.3. Lineage (NCBI taxonomy): Eukaryota > Metazoa > Arthropoda > Insecta > Hemiptera > Pentatomidae > Halyomorpha > Halyomorpha halys. The sequence goes on from NW_027114857.1 coordinate 689,674, forward strand.
AGGAAGACATTTGTGAGATAGAGGCATTCATTGAGGGACGATATAGGCAGTGATGAACCCTTATAATAAAACCAGGAATTTGATTGGAACAAGGAACCACATATCACAGGAATTCGGGACAAAATCAGGTCGTCAGGATTATTGCTTGAGCCCGCTTCTCTTCATAGTAGTCCTCGATAAAGCGATACCTCTAATACAACATAAATGTTCTTCAAGAGGAAATGGCCACGATAAACATGAAAATTAAACTGGAAACGACCAAAGGTATGAGGATAGAAAAGAAACTCCTGAGAATAATGAGGGTGATCAGAGCGAACGGAGAAAGACTATAGCTAGCAGGTCGAGAATTTCAAATATCTAGGTGCTCATCTTAACAAAAGTGGGATGCTCATCTTTCCTGGGTAAAAGGGAGGTGCCGAGAAAAACTAAAATAATGATTTACAAATTGACGTTTCTCCCTATTCTTTCCCGCTCTTCCGAATCGTGGACCCTCATATCCAATAGAGCCGGATCCAATCCATGGAGATCAGTTACCTTCGTAAGGTGGAAGGAAGGACACGAGATAGATTACGGAACAGTACCATACGGACTAACGTTAGAGTCAAACCGGCTCAGAGCACCCTAAAGTGCCACAAGCGAAGGTGGTTCGGATACCACCTTTGGATGGACCAAAAACACTGTCTGTGGAATGAAAAGTAATAAAATTCAAGGGAAATATGAACTATTAGAAATAACAAAAAAAGAAACATTGGAGAAAACGATTTTTTCGTGGATTAACACTTTTTTCTTCATCATTGATTGATCCACTAATTCCATAAATTCTTCGTCACCAGTCAATCTCTATGAAATCCATTTTATTTAACTTGAAAAGAAAGGAAAACACTAAACAATAGAAAACAAATTCCAGCTGCAACTACATAAGGTTCCTTTTTTGGTCAACTCCTTTAACATAGATTTGCGCTAAAACTCAGTTTAATATCTACCCAAAATTTGAAGGTTAATTTTTTTGGTGCAATGGATAATTATTGATTTTATCCAAGATTTCACAAGTCATGATTTTAACTGTGATCGTGTAACCTGCCCTGAAAGTTGTACGGATCTTTCAAGAAAGTACTGGATCAGATCGAGCCTATGCGACTATCTCCACAATTTCGAATTTCGGGATGAAACTTGATGAGGCACCACTGTGTAACCAGAAGTCTTTTTGAGCTCAATTCAACCCCCAAACTTTCAGAAGTACTTCTTCAGAACAAAAACTATAAAATTTTTGAGGTTATGAATTATATTTTCTGATTGGTTCATACAAGAAATCGCATACTAATTCACACATATTTTTTCTTTTTTAAAAAACTTTTAGTTGAATAACACATTCTGCTACATTCAAGGGCAGTTAGGAATGTAAATACACAATCATGCCATATATAAACATAAACTAAAAATACACAGTAAATAATTCGTAAAAAAATAATTAAATATAAACTAAAATGGATAAAAATAAGTTTATAAATAAACATAGGCAGATAACTGAGTTAAATATTAGAAAATAAGAAAACAACTGAGCTAAATAATTAAAACAAAGTAAATTACTCACATATATAATAATACTTTTATTTATTGATAGATATTACGATCTGCCACACAGTTGTGGGCAATAGGTAATAGTGATGAATGATCTCATACATACTAAAATAAAATAAATGAAAAAAAAAAACTCTTAAAATCGACTCACATATATAAGCACAGAATTTCTTCAGAAAAATGTTTATTCAACTACAAAAGAAAACCACGTATCAAAAATGACTCCATACCTAGTAAAATCAGCTACAGCGCCAATTTCTTCGGGAATTGCTAACAGGGGCAATAGAGAATTACATTAAAAAAAGGTTCATGAAGTGCCATTCCCAGTAACCTACAGTTAAAGTAGCAGTGACCTGCAACTTGGGAAACCCAACCACAACCCGAAAACTGAAGCCCAGGGAGCTGCAGGACATCCTGCTCAAATTTTATATTTATCAGTTCTGTTTTGTGAATCTAAAAGTTTCATTTTCTCTTAAATTCTTTTTTTTTTATCTTCATCTTTATCTTAAATTCACTTTTTTTCCCATCAGAAGTCAATTATTTATTTTATTAAATCCATAAATGTCATTAACTTTACTTTTATCTTTTATTAAGAATTAGTATTTTAATATTTTTATTTTATTTATAACATTGTATATAGTTAGGGGTGTATTTCGTATGAGACTTTACCCCCCATAATCAATTGTTAAAAAAAAAAAAAATGTACCTCTTACATTAACCATATGAGGCTCACGAGGCCGATCTAGTATGAAATAAATTATTCAACTACGAATTTAATTCGTGTACAAAGCAATATGTTAATATTATCGGGGTTAGATCTAAACTTTGTCAATATTAATATTTGAACAAAGCAGCGTATTAATTAATGAACCTATATTGTTGAAATTAAGATTAAAAGTTTCATATTGATCTATCTTCTGTATCGACATATGCAGGATGTTCAATAATTTCCCATACAAACTTTTACAAAATTTCATCCGTTCTGAAGAATGTTTAAAAAAAATAAAATCGTATGTAGATTAACTCACTATTTAAACGGTTTTACTTATGTACTGATCTATTATAACCCCTAGTTTTCCTCTCAAACACAGATTTACGTAGAATATTTTCTGTTTATACTGTAAGTAGATAATATATTTTAATGACGTTTGCACTCCCACGAAATCTCAAATGTTGTGCGTCCGAAGTTCGACGGAAATATAACAATAAGTAATACTACATGGATGAAAAACAAAACAAAATAAAATGAAAAATATGACACGCTTTAGAATAAAATAGAACGGGATTGACAGCTATACCAAGGTTAGCTGCGTCAATAGTCGCACAGCCGTCTGCCAATTTTTGCCTTGTCCTGTTTCCCATCCAACCTGTCACGAGTTTATTCCTGGCCCACCACTGTCACAGTCTTCAATATTATTCAATGTTAACGCCAAAATTTTATAAAGGCTACTGAACCTTCAGGGAAATTTATTATTTATCATATTAATACATAATCGAATCAATATATTTATTTATAATCTAAAATAATCAGTCACATTTTTTAAAAGGAATACAGCAATTATTAAATGTGTCCTAATTAAATAATTATAATTAAAGTTCATTTTTTTTTTCTTAAATGTTAAAAATATGAACGTTTTCAAGGGACATTGGCAACCCTCTGCATGTTTTCCAGGGTTGAAGAATTTCATAAAAGCACGTTGTCTTAGTAATAATTATCGTGAAAACACTTGTTTATTATTTGGCACGAAGAATTTGATTATTATTAAGGGGTTTACTGTTTGTTTGCTAACGCTGAGCTAATATAATCGTAATATAATCATAAATTTCGAACTTCATTGATGCGAGATGCCACTTAGCGATGCAGCCCAAATACATTAGGTTGCCAAAATATACAGCACACCAATCAATCCATGATCGGACATATATAGAATATATATATATAGTAATTAACGACTCGTTAATTACTATCACATATCGGGTGCTCTGGATTAGGGCACGTTATGTATATATGTATTACAACAGTGGAAATGTTACAGTTATTTATAAATTTAAATGCGAAAATGTTTCGAAAAAAATCAGTGATTTTCTTCTGACTGAGTGACTCGAAGGTGATGAGAACTGAGAATAAATTTTCTCTTGTATCCTAGACCCGCCATTAAGACTAGCGTAGGAATAGAGTTTTACTTTGTACCCGCTCAGTGTGACTGTAGTTGACGGTTCTTCGTAGTTTCTTCTTTGTACTCATCCTGACAGTCTAATATTCAACGAAGGTCGTGGTAGTTGAAGGAGTTGAAGCATCACCTTATCAACCTCATGTCTGCAGTGGCACCGGTTCAATTTTTACCTGAAGGGGTTGACGTTTATTTCGTGGCGGACTCACCATCCCCTCTAGTTAGAATATAATGGTTAAATCGAGGATAATCTCCCCCTCCACTGTTTATTAGAAATGACCAGGTAGGGGGTAAAAAAACATTTAAATATTTAACATTGGTTAGGGCTCCTCTAAACCATTGCCCCATTTCCAGCGTTAAAGAAATCCCCAAAGTTGAATCTGTTCTGAGTTTTCTGTTTACTTAACGTACGAGAGTGGTATGCTAAATTTTTCCTTTTCTAAGGTTCACATTTTTTCTCAATTCAATTTCGCAGATTTACAAAAACGGTTTGAGAAAGCTGACTGCAAACCCAATTGTCTCATTAAGTATATAAACAAACGACTAGTTCGAGCATGCTGAGAATTGAAGGTTTCAAATTATAGAGTGAGGATAGTCCTGACCTTGAATTTTAAAAATGTTTGCTAGGATAATGTCACTGCTACAAATTTAAAGTACCGAGGAGAAAAATACATTTTTTCATGCTATTAACCATTTTTGAATGGAAAAAAAAATTTACCAAGAGAATATTCAAACTTTTTATTGGAGATTATTTTCTAATGTGTGTATATACAAATATATAAACAAAGTAATTAATCGAAGGATTAATTACCAAGGTGCTGTTTAGTATGTGGATACACAATGTGGAATGCTACAACCAAATCAACCAATATATACAGATATACTGTACATTCGCAAACAGAGACAGCACAGAATACACATTGATACAATTCGTTTACACAAAATACTGCTTAAAACGATTCAACATCATAAATATTTACATTATTACTGCAGATCGTATGATGGACTGAAATAAAAATGAATACAAAAACGTACTACTCAGGATTGGCAAATAGTCTAAAACTGAAGTTGCATAAACCTTAAATTAAATTTTCCCATCTTTCTGGCGTTTTGTGCTCTTAAGTCACATTCGAACCAACAAAGCTGTAACATAAATTAGCCTTTGTTTTTAATTTTTTTTTTCTGAATTCGTCATAAAATACATAGCTGAAACTTAATAATTTCATTATGAAATTCTAAAAACTTTGAGTATAGTACAAGAGCGAATTGAAAAAAAAAATGCAGTTATTTATCACAATGTTTGATCACTTTAATGAATCTACGTATAATTAATAGTAAAAATAGATGGGTCTGACAAGTATAGTAAGGAGGAATAAAAAACGACAGCTCTTTTAAAAGGTTAGACACATAGACATATGATTCCTAAGAGAGCTATTTGCGTTCAATGGTTTTTAAAAAGCAAAATTTCATAGCGAAAAATTAATAGTTTTTTAAAATTAATTTTGGGACCACTATATCTCAGGAATCATTAGAAATACTGTTGTCTACTATTATTCAAATTAAAGCTAGTTAAATGTACTATAAAGCACCTTATAATGTTTATTTTCGTAGGAGTAGTATTTTTTATGATTTTCTACAAAAGAAATTCACAAAACTTTGATGTCTAGTTATTCAGATAAAAATTTTGATTCATGAAAAAATATATCTCAGAAGCCATTAGACGTATAGATGTCTGCAAGCACTGAAATCAAAGCTAGTTTAACATTCTATAAAGTTGTTTATTACACTTATCTTCGTAGGAGTAGTATTTTTTATGATTTTCTACAAAAGAAATTCACAAAATTTTGATGTCTAGTTATTCAGATAAAAATTTTGATTCATGAAAAAATATATCTCAGAAGCCATTAGACGTATAGATGTCTGCAAGCACTGAAATCAAAGCTAGTTTAACATTCTATAAAGTTGTTTATTACACTTATCTTCGTAGGAGTAGTATTTTAGACGATACTTGCTAAAATTAATTGATTTATAGTTATTTTCATATCCAAAATTCATATCATTTGCTGATATAAAAACTACCCCTACGATGATACGTGTTATAAACTACATTATAGTACGTTAAGCTAGCTTTATTTTGAGTGCTAGCAGACATCTGTACGACTAATGGTTTCTGAGATATCAATTCACTAACTACTGATTTTTCAGAAAAATATATCTCTGGAATTATTGAACAAAAATAGTTCTATTAGAGCTCATATTGTAGACAATTTACTCAATGTAAAATGATATTTTATTAGATTGATAGGTTTTTGGTAATTTTTAAGATATGGAGCTCTGAATGAAAAATTATTATTTTTTTTTTTTAATGTTTCAAAACAACCGCCATTTTTAATTCCCCCTAACATTACTTAGCAGGTACAGCATTTTTACCAGTAATTGTGCATAGCTTTCATTGATATAGTTAAAAAATATGAGTGAAATAACTGAATTATTTCTGCTCTCGGGTTTTTGTACTATTATAAAATTATAATATGTTATAAGGTATATAACATATGAGGGGATGTGCATGCCCTCTCTTGGTCACCATTTATGTATCTATATAATAAGCCTATGTATTAGTGAATAAAACATAAATAAATTTATTTGTGTTTTATTTATTTTAAAAGTAAATAATAAATAAATAATTGTCAAAAGATCGTGTTTAGACGGCAATATAAAATATTTCCCACTGCATAAGTACTACAAGGACTGGAATGTGTTACATACTAACAGTTTTGACATTTGAGGGATAATATGATCCAATGGGGTGGTGATTGCGGCCGGGAATGGCAGTTGACATGATGAGATAATTACCTACTAATTAGCTGCAGATTGACAAACTTCAACACTAGATGGTAATAGGACTAGAGCCTGCAATAGTGCTAAGGGTGTTGATTACCTTTTTTGTACAACATTATGTTTACAATCATAGATCTAGTATATTCTTGGCCCAAACTAACGAAGTGATTCCGTTACTGAATGAACTAATGATTTTTTTTTCTTAGGGAAAACTTTATAAACAATAAGATTGGCTTTTAATTCAACCTGAATTATTTTCAATATTTTTATTTGTGCCCGGATTGCCCAACTTTAAAGTAACACCTTGAAATAAAATTGATTCTTATGAATTTAAGGACAGATATTTCTTTATTATTCAGCATTTCAATACCCTTGCTATATAATTTATATTGGTATGTAAAAGTAAATTCTGACAATTTTAATAACTACCATGAATAAACAATTAAATAATTCTTACATATTTTATATTTACTATTTACTATACCTTCGTAAAATCCTCAATGCTCCTTAATTTTGTTACTAATAAAACCATCCATAAAGACCTAAATGTTCCTTATGTAACCGATCTAGCCTGAACCCGATATTATTCCTTCCATAATAAACTCCCTAACCACCCAAACCCACTAGTTTCTAACCTTGCTTCCTCTTCCATTCCTGTCAATCCTCCGAGGCGCCTGAAAAGAAGATGGCCTCGTGACCTTATATTGGAAACTGTTTTTAGAGTTCTACTACTGGGTAGTTTCTCTACATCCTGTATCATATCATTATGTCATTATGATCAAATTTACTTGTTGTATTTTTTTTTACAGTTGTAAATATCAATAAATAAATAGATAAAAAAAAACTATTTACTATTATATATTTATTATATCAACTATTGTTAATTACTTTTATCAATAAGAAATTTTATTCATAATTTTTTCAATCGAAATTTTTTGAATAAACCAAGTTAAAAGTACAAGTTGGTTCAGGTACAACCTTTGCCAGCGCAACTTAGGTTAACTACGTGATGTGCCCATATCTACCAGAAATCGTCATTACTGCCCTCAACCTAATAAAGGTGGAAGCATCAATTTAGTTGAGCAAACATTAATTAAATGTAAAGCCGATTTAAACATGTTCACGCGACTCGGCCATATTTGTAAATCATACTACACTGTTGTATTATAACAACAGTTAAGTAAAAAAAGTCTGACTACACTTGTTATCAATTTGTATTAACCGAAAAAGTGGATTAAAAGCAAAAGAGAAAAACAGATGAAACCATTTATATATTTTTTCCTTTTAAATACTGGCGCTTTTGATTAATTTGGTACATTTTTAAAGTTGTTTAAAAAATAATATAGAAAAAGTAACAATACGTTTCCGCAAAAAAAAGTCTGCATACGCGGCATATATGCATTCAATAACAAAATAATCATCAACGCAAATAATTGTCTATTGATCTGTGGTGATTGTCTATTTATTTTTTATTACCTCTCTCAAACGATTATTCATTGTGCTAACTTTTTTTTTTTTAATGTAGCGTTTTCAACCACTCCTCCTTAAGGGCTTCTGAGAGATGCCGTATAATTTTTAATTTGTAATGCCTCAGCCTCATTTTAAGATCCTGCCTGAGTTGCTGTATGGGGTTAAGGTCAGGCGATTGAGGTGGTGTTCTTAACTGACTCGGAGCATTGTACAGCAACCATTATTATATTATTCGACCCTTCTGGCATGATGTTTAGGATCGTTATTCTGTTGAAAAATAAAATTTGATCCTAGAACGAACTTGGTAACCCTGGATCACAGATTTTGTTTTAGGACATCTACTTATAGACACTGAACCATTCCCTTGATGATCTTTAAGTTGCCTACTCCAGTTGAAGCCATAGAGCCCCAAACCAAGATCCCTCCTCCTCCGTGCTTAACTGTGGGGCATAGGTTTTTCAGTTTCATGGCTTGATATTTTCTCCTTTGCAGCTTAACGTTGCCATCAGCACCGAAAATATTAAATTTAGACTCATCTGTGAAAATTACTTTGTCCCAAAAACTGGTAAGCTTATCAAGATAATTGTTCGCAAATGCCAACCGCTGAGCTTGGTTAACTTTGCTAATATGCTGCTTCTTGCGAGCCCTTAGCAATTTTGAGATAATTTTTTTTTAGTTAATCATGTACCGTCTGGGGTGTTACTCCAATGTTGTAATCCTACAATAAATTAGTAGCTAATGTAGGAGCACTTATTTTAAGATTTTCATGAACACTTCTTAAAATAGCACGTTCAAGATAACGCTGAAGCTTTTTGGCCGGTCTGATCTAGGGCTACTTCCAATGCAACCTGTTGTATTATAATTTCTAATAACAGTCTGAACCGTTGAAATACTTTTATTAACAATTTTCGCAATTTCGCGTAATGATTTCCCAGCGGTTTTATGAACAATATATAACTGTATAATCTCTCCAGAAATTTCCATTTTGAGCAGTTGTTTTCACTTGACTTTGATTCTCACTGATTCGTTTAGGAAATAAAACCACAGAATACCTCTATGAATGTAAAAAAAAATATACGTTTGTTTACATTCAAAGGATTAAATCAAGATGTATGTAGCTTATTGGTTGTAACAAACAATGGCAGACATTTATTATAAAACGTTTTTTTTGTATTCAATTCCGATGATGATATTATAAGCATGATTTAATCTTCTACAGACCTTTATTTAATAGAAAAAAATAAAGTATAACTTTAATTAGTACATAATAATGTACATTGTTTCATAAATGAATTTATATTGTGGTGTATGTAGACTTTTTTTACTAACTGTCCGTAACTGTTAATACTCCAAAATGTTGGTGGCTGTTGATTATATCAAAAGTGGTGAACGTTTACTATACAAGAATCCTTTGAAATAAGTCAGGCAATAAGTAATTGCATGCTGTGTTATATGTGTGTATTACTACCCATCGCCACTGGAACAAGTTGCAAAATTTATGGAAATAAAAAAATGTAATTTGTTCATACTCATATAACTCTGTAAGTTAAAATGTATATGTTTAAATGGTGTGTTGACCTTAGATTCAGTGCGAGGAGGAGATAGTCAAGGGTGCAGTCAGTGGAGTAGATATGAACAAAAACATATGTTTATTTATGCCTGCGTTTTGGCCTTCATCAGTAATAAAAACAGAACAAGATAACAGCCATAATACCTTACAAAGAGGAGAATAAAATCAAGAAGATAATGAGTAATGCTATAAAGTGGTAATGTATAATATCGAAAAGGTAAAAATCTGAACAAAAATATAATAACCATTAAAAATATTAGTAAATAAAAAAGAAAAAAATATATTTAAAACCAAACTCTGCTCTATGTAAATAATGAAAATAGCATAATGAACAATGTGAAGAAGGAAATAACACACATGGTATTGTGAAAAGCATGAAAATATAGAAGTAAAAAAAGTAATGGAGTGATACCTAAAGTTATATAAGTTAAAAGGGGTAAGTACCAGGTCATTCAAAAAGTCCTGTCGTTTTTTTGGGG
>NW_027114857.1:701014-707411 GCF_000696795.3 Halyomorpha halys
GAAAAACGACAGGACTTTTTGAATGCCCTGGTAGTAAAACTAAGAAATGATAGGAAGGGAGAATCAGAAATAAATTACATATGTTATGAAAATTGAATAAAGAAAGAAGAGGTGTATGGGATGATAAGAGGGAAGAAAAATTACAATAATTTGAAACTGATTAGTCTGTGAGGATTTTCCGCTTTGAGTAAGTATGCTCAAGGCAGCGAGATAGTATTGTTTGTAGATAGAACGATAGAGCCAAACGGAAAATGATTTTAGTGACGTATTTAACTAATGTAATTAAAATAAAAAGTAAGGTCAAAATCTTAATACGTAAACAAAAAAATAAATGGAAAGATAAATAATTACTAGACAAAGGATTTAAATAGAATTCAATGACTAGAATAGAAAGTCAAGCTGAACTAGATAAGAAATGGAATCGACGAGAATATGGAAACTGATCGATAGATGAAGGGTGACATAAAAGGTTTTTTAAAAATTTGAATTGATTGTGAAAAAAAAAGTATATAAAAAGGCGATAGGTTGGGAATGTATAATACAGTAACACACATACATATACATTTTTTATGGAAATAGCCATATTCTGCCATTTCACATGGTTTATGTAGAAATTTAAATAGATTTTGATTCATAAGGAAATTTAGATTATTCCATAAGGTAACGATCTCCAAGAATACATCGACCTCTAAAACTCAACTTCTGCACGAAACAAAGGAATAATGCATAAAGAGTTCAAATGGAGAAAAGTAAGTTGTTAAGGACTTTTATATATGGAAGTTACACAATTTTCCGATCATCGAGCAATAACTAAAAAGTCCCTAAGAAGTAATAACAGACTCGTAAAACACTCCACGGCGGAAGCAAGTAGGCCTAAATTTAACAACGGAACAAAGACAGAAACAAGCAGCCAATTACAAACTAAGTTAAGTATTAACCGGACATGGAGGCGAAGTTGCTCGCCAAGATTTATATCTAGCACCGCAGGAGGTGTGTTCGCCATAATTCCGCTTTACTGACTTAGAGATCGCAAACAAGCAAAGTTGTTTTACGAGGGAACTCCCTGTAGGGAAGGAGAGTCATGTCTTCCTATTTATATATGTAATTACATATAATCGTTTATGTGTATTTATTGTTAGTAACAAAAATAAAAAAAAAAATACGAGTTAAGGTAGAATTGAGCGTGTTCTGTTCCTACTGAACTGGAATGTAAAATAATACTGCTGAAACAGTGAAGTGGCGTCAAAAGAATTGGGCAAACCATTCCTTTTTTTCACTGGGTTTCAGATCAAAAGATTCAAATCTGAAAAAAAAAATTGAAAAACCATTTCCTCTATCGAACTGACTTAAAAGATATATTTTTATTTTACTTTTACTGAAGATCTCTGCAGCCCGGAATATATCATATTGAGAATGAATAATATGTGAGTTAAAGAATAATGTTAACTCTTAAAAATAGATACCGCTTTCTTCTATTAAACGACACAAAGACTGTGTTAAATTCCTATTTAATTTAATTACTCTTTGTAGGAAAATGTTTTGATTTTATATCGCTGAGAATTTATACGAATGGTATTGTATTTTTTAAAAGCAGGTATTAGGTCCTTAAAAGTACTGCATCTGGAGCATTTATCGTTCTTTTATAACTTTAAATAATGTTACTCCGCGATTTATACGTTGAATATTTGTATGCTTTGTTCTATTTCCCATTATATTAATTCTGGAGAACCATGGTCTTAGGCTGACATTGTGTTGGAAATATACTGGCCTATCCTCTTCAATCCTTATTCCCAGGCATGTCAGTCTTGCTATTCACCGACTTGTTTCTGTTTGACCCATCTAAGGCTTCCTGTAGAGGTAACTCAGCAATATTTTGTTCGCTTTCTGATCCTAGTTTAGAAAGCTTGTCAGCACTCCACCGACATTGCCTGGAACGCATTGGACTCAGATATTCTTTGAGGAAAATAGATCAACTGAATTCTGTTGTTAATTAAATATGATGTAATATGTTATGTGTAGATATTTTTAAGATAGGTGGATACGGAAGCGGAATCTGTTAAAATTACAATTTTTTGCGTGTTAATTAAGATCTACTCGTTATTTTAATAACTTCACCGCGAAAAATTCTGTGTTGCAAATAATATTAATAGACTTGGCGATCCTGAAAGTTTGCCATCTATCGCTGTCTACGTACATCTATCCATTGACATTCGTTTTAAACCAAATATCACATTTATTCTCTCCGCTATTTTCTAACGAATTTATTTTTTCTGGTTACCATAGATCTTAAGTACTTACATTTCTTTACCTCCTATATCTATATCACTGAAATTGTAACTATTTCTGCTGTTAACCATTATTTTGTATTATCCGTATTTATTTAGAGACTTAGTCCCTTTCTAGTTTTTATTAATGTAGCTGTATTAATTTTTATAGTTTCCTTGTCATCACCGAATAGTAGTACTAAAGCATCAGCATACCCAACCACTGATATTTTACCCTTTGCTGTTTAAATTTAAACATAAATTGAATTGATAGAGTTTCATAAATATTTAAAAGATTGTCCATCAGTCGCTGAAACTCTTTGTGGAAATAAAGCGGAGAAATGAATTCAGGTAAAAAGTCTCAAGTACCGACTATAACATGACACACTGGATCTGCTGAAGACACAACAGAGCTATTGAAGATTAAAGGGGAGGAAGACCTCATTGGCGATCGAACAACTTTTGTCCCTTGATTGAATGCCAATATATGACAATGGGAGGGCAAGAAGCGGAGGCGATCCGCGCTGCAGGGGGGAGGGGAGGGAGAGGCGCATTATCCACTAAACAATGACCAGGAAGGGATCGATTCTGTAGTAATTAGCCGCCAACCTTTGGACTTTGGTAGGGCATGGCTGGGTCACGCCTATCACTGCTCAATCAGTCCATCAATATGCATTTATCTTACATCAACCCACCATTGTCAATCCAAGTCAACTAACATTTCTGAGGTTCCACAAGCCCCATGTTATACGTATGACAAGTTCGCTAACATAGAAAAAAAAGAGTACTGCCATATATTTTTATTGAAATGGTTTTCAAAATATTCAAGATGTCAGGAAGTGGAAGTGTAATCTAGATAACTAAATAATGTTCTTACTACTCCTGAATGAAGTAAATGCTTTAGTAGCTGCCACATAAACAAAAATGTTGGTACTTTTATAGTATTACGATGTTAATTTCACTCATGGGTTACTTTTCAATGCTTGTTTTAGATTAATTGACTTCTCTTAAAGATAATTTACTTTACATTTTATGAAATATAAAAAATAGACCCCCGGCAACCCCAGGCTCAAATTTAACTTAGGATATTGGAATGTCCTGTCTCTCTACAGATTCGGAGCACAAAAATTGCTCTTAGGACAGACTGAAAATTACCATCTGGGCATAAATACTATCCATGAAATCCAGTGGATTAGTCAGGACATTATTGAGAGGAAATGTTACACTATTTACTACAGCTGCAGCGAAAGTTCCCATGAACATGGTACAGGATTCATTATCAAAGGAAGATACTGGCAACAGGTAATAGGGTTTAGAGCTGTAAGTCCTAGAGTATGCGTGATAAGGATTCAAGGAACATTCTACAATTATTCCATTCTAAGTGTACATGCCCCCACGGAAGTCTCGGAAGATGTAGACAAAGAAGCCTTCTACGAACTCTTGAAGAGAACTGTGGATGCCTGCCCACAGTATGATATGAAGATCATTTCAGGTGACTTTAATGCAAAGCTGGGTAAAAAATCAATATTTAACCCTAATATCGGTCGGCATAGTCTGCATGAGTTAAGCTATGACAATGGAGTAAGACTCATTAATTTCGCTGCTTCTCGTGACCTTAGAATTGGAAGTACCCTCTTTCCCCATAGGAAAATCTACAAAGGAACATGGAAAACACTTCACAGGTCAACATTAAATCAGATCGATCATATTCTTATTGACAGGAGGCATATTTCCAATCTTCGCAATGTGAGGGTATTCAGAAGAGCAAATGTGGACTCCGATCACTTTCCAAGTATCGTACATGTCTATGCACGAATAGCGCTTGGGAAAACAAATACACCAAGACAGAAGCCTAACCGATACAACATCAAGAAGTTTATAGGTGTATTCAAGAAGTCGATGAGGTGGAAAATTATATAGACTCCATATGGGCTAAATACTCAGAAGCTATATCAGACACAGCTACTAAAGTGCTTGGACCACCAGAGAAGAACTTTAGATTCCCGTGGTTCAACGAGGAGTGTGAGAAGGCAACAAGCACGAAGAATGAAGCACACCAAACCATGATTCAGCGAGAGACGAGGAGGAATGTTGAAGCGTACAGGCAAAAGCGGCGGAAAAACATCTCCACCAGTATAAGAAAGATAGTGGGGCAAAAGGGAATTGGAAAAGACTGAACTCCTTAGGGGACATAAACAGTAGAGAGAGTTCTCCAAAGCAGTCAACAGGAATAGAAAACCTTTTGAAGCCAAATCCACCTACTGCCTGAATGAGGACGGAAAGCTGCTTACAAATATGGTGGATATACTCGCAGAGTGGAAGAGATATTTCTCCCAACTCTTCAACAAAGATCTCCTGGAGGATGATGAGGAGGAGGAGAATCTCCATGAAGATAACCCTAGTGATCAATGTATGGAACCACCTGACGAAGTGGAGATTTTGGATTCACTAGCCAGGCTTAAAAATAATAAGGTGCCGGGCGCTGACGAATTGCCCGCAGAACTACTTAAATTTGGTGGAAGTGAGCTGGTGAAAATACTCCTGAACATTATCATTCAGATTTGGACAGATGAAGTAATGCCAGAATCTTGGAATAAGTCCATAATCTGTCCAATCCATAAAAAGGCGAATCGGATGGTCTGTGCCAATTATAGAGGCATCTCTTTACTCTCTTGTGTATATAAATTGGTGTCCAACACCCTCTTTTAGCGCCTACTCCCCTTTGCAGAAAAGAGCTTCCGTACAAGTGTGGTTTTCGGAAAGGACGATCCACAACTGACCAAATTTTCTGCTAACGCATTATACTTGAGAAAGGACGCGAATACGGGATTAAAACGCACCACCTATTAGTTGATTTCAAAGCTTCATATGACAGCATTCATAGGGGACAGTTGTACAAGGCAATGAGAGAATTCAACATTACTGAGAAGTTAATTAGAATGGTTAAGCTAACTATGAGAAAGGTGAGATGTATGGTGCAGATTGGGGGAGCGAGATCTGATGATCTCAGGACTATCTCTAAGGCTGGTGAGCACAACTTAATGGTCTTGGAGAGGAAGATTCTCCGTCTGAAAACAGACGTCGAACAAACCAGGAACTCAGAGTTGTATATAAGGAACCAGACGTTGTACAGTTTGTGAGGTTCAGTAGATTGAGGTGGGCAGGGCATGTTGCTCGGATGGCTGAGAATGATCTTGCAAGGAAAATGGTGACCGAGTTACTACATGGAGCAAGACACAGAGGAAGACCACGGCTTAGAGAGTGATGGTGTTAATGGTGATGCCAGGATCATGATGGGAGTGAGGAACTGGATGGCGGCCACACAAGATCGTCATTATTGGAGGAGGCTAATGGAGGAGGCCAGGACTCGACATAGAGTTGTGGAGCCGAATTAATAATATTAAAAAAAAATAGGATTTTTTAAAAATGAATTTCTCAATAGGCTTTCACTCTAGTAGTGAGTATTGAACACCAATAGAAGCAGGGAAAGAGATCAATGGTTGGAACATGAATCATGATGAAATACAAATTTTATTCATGAATGTTCGTCTCAATAAAAAAAATTTTATTCAATAGATTTATTATTATTCATTATCTGGAATTATCGTTTGATTTCAATCCTTCCAGAATATGCCTAATACAAACTTTAGCCATTGTTAATGTATAAAAAGTTGTTTTATTGATTTATTAAAACTCCACATTGTCACAATTTGACATAGTATCAAATACTCATTGAAGTTTTTTTTTTTTTTTATGATCCAATTTCTGGCCATTTTTGACACACTGAAATAAAAGTCGACCATACTTTATAGTATGGATTTTGTTTACGTAGAAATTTAAACTTCCGCCCTGGAAGAAAAAGTTCATAATCTAGTAAAATTTGTCATAAGGTTAATTTTAAACAAAAAGTTTGTGAACTTTCCTGAAAAAACCGTGCTCGTGTAGGCCTCGGCGCTTCGCGCCGAGGCGACATATTTCCGTGACAACGTATACTCTATGCTAATATTACATAAATATAAATTAAAATCAATCCAATGTTATATATTTGAAATAATAAACCAGTTCACATATTGAATTCAGATATTTATTTTTGCTTGGTTATACAAAATATTTATACAGATATACTTAATTCT
>NW_027114857.1:707806-725410 GCF_000696795.3 Halyomorpha halys
AAAAATAAAAGTTTATATAAGTAAAATGTTTAAATGGTTACTATAGTTATCCAATAATGTTTTGTATTAAATGTAAACAAAACAATCTACTTCCGTTACGGAACACTTTTTCTAACATTGCATCCCGCAAAATGATTTATAAGACGTTGTCACGTCAAAAAGTGAAGTGGGGGTTAATAACAGTTGCGTAATGCGAGTATGACTGCACTTTTTTTAGTTATTATTTTGCTACTATTTAATTTATTTATATTATAACTCTTTATAATATGGATATTAATTGTTATAACTATTTTACAGCAATTAATTTCTTTAGTTGAGAGAACAATATTTCGTAATAAATACATTTTAAAATCATTACTTTCTAAGTTT
The DNA here is from genome assembly GCF_000696795.3 of Halyomorpha halys. Taxonomy (NCBI): domain Eukaryota; kingdom Metazoa; phylum Arthropoda; class Insecta; order Hemiptera; family Pentatomidae; genus Halyomorpha; species Halyomorpha halys. The sequence continues at coordinate 708,176 of NW_027114857.1, forward strand.
ATACAGTTAACTCTAAATTGCAACACCACACGGTTTGGGTTTGTGTTTGTATAATTTACTTGTCGTTTGATCATGGAAATGAATACTTCCTGTATGTTTACTCACCATCGTGGTTATCAATCAAGTTACAATCACGAATTAGCTTCTTTGATGGCAATTAAAAACTGAAATTTCGCTTTACTTTCTAAATTTCAATTTCCAGTGGCCACTACTCTTAATTGAATAAAATATTTTATTTTTTAATAAATGCTATAAATTAGCTGCAATAAGCTAGATTGAGGGTCTGGTGTTACAGCTAGTTGAGGAGGGCGGAGAAGCCTCCCCCTTTATGCTAATTGCTAAGGAAATATAACTGATGAAATGTTGGCTTAAGTGCCCTCCGAAATAATGGGACTCGTGGAGTTATGTTTAATTCACACTTAGCCGCCAATGTCCCAGTTATATTGTTATGATGTCGTTTAAAGTTTATTTTATTTTTTATGGTAATTATTTGTATTGATAGAATTCTGATGATATCGCGCTTACTAGAGCTAGAGTATGCCGTATAGAACCTAATTTGCCGGTATAATTTATGATAAAATTTATAACCTAGTATACTTAGAATAAGTGTAATTGATCGGTTAGTTTACCCTCTTTACACTTGTAAACTACATCTATATGTTACATCAGCCTGGTGATATGCACCAATATACTTTTTTATTAATTAAAATTAGTTCTGATGAAAATATTAATTGCTATTGAAGGGGCCTTGAGTGACAGTTACTTCACTTCCGCCACAAATGGTAGCGTTTATCAAGCTAGATCACAGTAGTAAATGTTATTATAACTATTTTGTAGTTCATCCACTGCAGTGACTGCGTCAGATACTGTCGTCGCTGTAACTGTGTAACTGTCGTTGGTTTAACATAATGTTTAAATCAGGAAAATTTAAAGTACATCCATTTGTAAGCAGATCAAGTTACTTGAGAAGGTACTGGCTCTGGCTCTTTAAGTAAAGTTAGGAACGGTATTCACATACGGCGTAGACACGTGGACTCTCAATAGTAAAAATATCAGCCGGCTTGAAATGAAAGAGGAATTTTGAGGAAAATCCCAGGACCCGTATGCCAGAATAGTCGTTAGGGACTAAAAAACTAGGAACTTTTTCGACATTAATAGAAAATCAACATATCCTCCTTTATTAAGAAAAAAAAAATTAAAATGGTTATGTGGACTCATATCCTCAGATGAGCGTTGGAAGAGTTGTGAGTAGGCCGTAAATGGATGTCCCGGATGGTATGTAACAAAGTATTAAACCGAAGGGCCGATGAAGGATGGAATCTAGCAGACTTTTCGGTAACTGAGGATATCTGTTACCTATACAGGTGGCGGAAAGAAATGGTTAGTAACTGTTGGAAACCAAGGGCAGCCTTATGTACCTGTTGTGTTGATAGAAGAAGAGGAAAAATACTGATACAACTAAAAAAAAATTTTTCTTACATATTTTATTTGTTAAAAGTAGCTTTGGTAGCTTCAGCCCTTTTAGGATAAAAATAAAAGAAATCCAGACACTTATTGCCTTATTTTGATCTTGAAGCTTACTATATCAATTCGTAGATAGCGTATCGTCGATTTATAGTAAAAGAAAGAGTGCGGGTACCCCTACCCCATCCCCTGGCAAGTAGGTTAATCTCAGATGACCCTCTTGGCCATTTGTGAAATATTTTATTAGTAACCTTTTTCATAATATTTAGTCATCCCTCAGTTTGCATGCTGATGTACATTGGATTTGTTCCTTAAAAAGTGGTTTCTTAGGTGCATTATTTTATCAATTAAAATTACAATAATCTTTTATTGATATAAAAGATTAATGTAATTTAATTTCAGAAGTTGAGTAGGGTTACTATCATTGAATAAAACGCACCTATTCATAAGTCAAACTTAATTGTCATATGGCAAAATTTCGGTCTTAACGTACCATAAAAATAAGTTTCACTCAGTTTTTTTTTTCATGAATGCACCCTTTCTCCTCCCCCTTTCCGGATTATCTAATTACATCTACGACTAACTACTTACACGCCATAAATTAATTAATTAGGACAATTGTTACAATTATCCTAACCAAATTCGGTGATAATCAATATTTTTTATTTTATTATAAATAAATGTATATTATTGGAACTACTGTGTTTAAACAATTTTTATTAAATTAATATATTTTAATTTTTTAATATTGTAGTCACCAATCTATGGAAAAAACATTTCATGGTGGAGTTTCCCACTCACCAACTTCTTATACATGATATTATCCCCAATTAATATCAAATTAAAGCCATATTAAAATCAATTAATTTATAATCATTATAGTTATCATTTTGTGGTGGCGGTAGCAGCGTGGTAACGCGCCTGTCTGTCAACCCAAAAGTTGCGAGTTCGAGTCCCCGGCGCTTTCCGGGATTTTTTAAAGCATATAATTACACAATACTCACTCACAGCTTTCCCCGGGGCATTTGTGTGACCCGTTAGTCAATGGGTGGCACTCACTAAAATAGGTGTGGGAGTGATGAACCCACACTACGAAAACCACGTCAGGAAACGGGCGATGTATTTCTTAGTGCATCGCGCGAGGCCTTAGACCTCCACGGTCTATCACGCCAATAATAAAAATAATAATAGTTAGCACTATCATTCATTCATAAAATTCTATATATATATTGATAATTCTAGTTCATAAGCTGTATACTTTATTTTTCATTTCCGATTCAATAGGTCAAGAAAACAAACTTCAATATTATGATTCCTATCCTTAATTTTTAAATAAATATTCATGTGAAAATTATCAATAATAATTAAAACAAATTTTTTTAGATCCTTCAACTATCAACTTTGTTTTTATACTCTCCGACATTTTGACCCTCAGGCCATTATCTAGGAGACAACCTAAAATTGTCATATTATTCACTCATACATAACACTAACATTTCTTCTGAAATAACTTATAATTGAACTGTCACATTAATATAATTAATAATTTGGTGAAATAAATATTTTAGATCTATAAATCTTTTTTTATTTATTTATAGCTATTTACAGCTGTATTAACATAAAAACACATTTAGTAAATTTTATTTAAGATCAAAATTGAGTGATACAGGCATGTAGAGAAACTTCACATAGCATTATAAGATTTATAAATCTATGCAATATCACCTACATAATTTTAAAATTTTATCAAATAACTGTTTGATATATATGCCTTCAGAAAACTTCAGGTAAGTAAGTACCTTTCCATTGGTTATTCTTTTACCTTTCTGAAGAAATAGAATTTTGTATTTAAAAAGAAAAAAAAATGCTAACGTTTCTTGCTGATCCTTGTTCCTTTAAAATACACAATTTCTTCTTTATCCACAGTGGTAATACTTCCCTTTACTACATTGCCACTTACATGTTAAGCAGAAAATTACAATTGCTTTGTTTTTCTTGTTTCCATGGTTGTTATGAGCAGAGGCAACAAGTTATGACTATTGTCATAATAATCATGGAAAACAAGAAAATAATTTATTAATAATAATTTATCGTATCCTTACTTTATCAACAAATTCTTTCGTCGCTCATATTTCTCCTTTATTTATGAAAAATAATAACGAGAGATAAGTAATTAATTTCAAGTGAACAAAATTAAAGATACTTTAGAGAAAGATTTTTGAAAATGCGGTATTTAAGTCCGTATTCTAGTATGTTCACCTACTTTTGACAATCGCTGTTACTTCCCCTCACTATGTATTCCATATATAGGTGACAGAACATAAAAATTATAATGATAAAAATTATCGTTCTTAATATTATTGTGAAAGAAGATGGAAGATCTTCTTCTTTAGAAATGTTTTTGTTTCATGTCATAATATAACTAACAGGAAATTTACTTGATGTGTATATATCTATACAGTTGTAAATAACAATAAATAAATTTTAATTATATTATTTCAAAATTTTTTGAGACAAGGTAATTATTTATTAAATAAATCAAAAATTAGTATCCAATTCTGTCTCAACACTTTATTTTTCACCAAAATTATAGTTATATAATGGTGTATTTAATTGTTGACAATCTTATAGAGGAAAATTAAATGTTAATGATTATAAATTTTAAATAAATAGGCTTGTAACTTATAATAAAGAAAATGACCTGGGCAGAATAGCCTGCAAAAGAAACTTTAAATTAATGTGAGGAAGAGATTGTATTGAAGATGTCCTTAAAGATGGCTAGAATGGCCGAAACGTTGGACTAGTGAAAAATAAAGTGTTGAGACAGAATTGGATACTAATTTTTGATTAATTTAATAAATAAATAAATTATTAAAAAAAAAATTATTGTATGGTTCAATATTGCCCCATCCATTCACCAGCATTGTATACATTACTTTTATAGGAACATTAGCAGACAAAGCTTGTACACGAGGGCTTAAAAGTTTATCTTCGGTATGAATATTAATGATTTCCTGAAATTCTTTTCAAATTTTTATTCCACGAATTTTTTTGGTTGTTTAAAATAAATGTGAAAAAAAATCATTATAACGAACATCCTCATATCTGAATAGTAATTAAAACATGGTGAGCACGGTGGCCACGGGGTAAAGCGCGTGGCTACTAACTCTAAGGACCCGAGTTCGATTCCGGTTGGGCAGAAAATTATTTTCTGTTACACTGTAGCCGTCAACCAACTCCTGTGGGTTCTTGGAGCCTTCCTGGGGTAATTGGGTACCCTTAATGGGGTAAAAATCCACGCGGAGGAGCGTGATTCTGACCAAATCACCTCCTTGCGCTACCGTTGGTCTAGTTACAGATCTTCTTTACAAAGTATTGAACCCCTGACCCTTCATGGGTTGTAGCGGTACAGATTTAAATTTAATTTTTAATTAAAACAAAAACATTCTCGGTAATCGGACTTTTTCGAATGATTCTGTTATTCTCCTTGTCAATTATTAATTTTTTGTCTAATTAATTAATTTTAATTATTAATTTATTAATTTTTCGTCTGTTGATTTATTTGTGTGAGTTATTAAAAGTTTGTAATATTTTTTTTATTTGTTCAACATTTATATGTTTTTAATTACATTATTGATTTCTTAATTTATTGCACTGTTTTGTATCCAAAGAGAATACGAACTAATATTTTAATTTGGAAATTTATATATTTTTTAAGTTGGAAGCAAAGTAGTAATAATAGATGATTCAAATTTAGTAATATAGACGTGTAATATATCATTGAAAAAGAAAAAAAGACTTTAAGAAATATAATATGTAACATACAAAGGTAGGTAACAGATCAGGAAAAACACAAAACTTTAAGGAATGTTATGGTTATGATAAATGTGTTGTACTTTAAATTGTCTTTTCTCTTACATACATATAAACATATAGTGATGGGAGGTGTTGTCATCGTGAATTATAGAAAAATGTCTGTCTTGAAATGTTAACATTATAGAACAATTACTACTTAACGTAGCCGTTAAATATGAGTATAGATGGTAGAGTATGAGTCGAACGATATGCACACAGCTCTTTTTTTTTTTTTTTTATTCAAATTTATTTATCTTATTTATTTGTTTTTATATTGAATACCTTTCGTTTTCCAAATTTAATAAATACTACTACTTAATACATCATATAATATTCCTTACTACTTTGTTTTTTGTAATTTTCCTTCTTTGATGTGATAATTAACACCCGTTTTTCGGTGTACTGTCTCGCCTTTGATTATGTAGTTCGGTCAATTTTCTAGTTGTTTCCTTTTGTCTTTCCACGTACTTTGTGGTTTTTGTAGAGTTTCCACCTAATACATTTTCATGAACCCTTTTAAATTCGGAAGAATGGTCACAATGGTTGAACGCTTTTCCTTCAGCATCAGACGAAAAGGTAGAAGAAAACAATAGTACAGTGATACAAGGATATATAAATATTTAATAAATGAATTCCGTTTATACAGATAGGTCAGTAAATAAGAAAAATGTAACTCAAATTTTTTATTATTAACAATGATTTATTATTTAAATAACTGAAGATGAAAGAATAAAATATTTGGGGTGGAAACTAGCTGGACTTTCCTCGGTTAAGATGCAATAAATTTCCAAAGAATATAAAGAATGCTAGTATTTTGCTAATATTGGCCCTGTTAAAATCTTCGTTGGGAATTTAATTATCCATAATTAGGATAAAAAAGTGCTAAATATAATTAAAACAATTAATTTATAGTCAATGACTGTAGGTATATATACATAAAATACATAATGAATATTTCTTGTTTAATATAAATTTTAATACCTTTATATACTTGGTAAAAGTCAGAAATACTTACATTATTTTAACTTTTTTGTATGTCATGTACGACTATAAAGTGTTCATGGAGAATGTAGTTGGTGTTCGTGTCCGCATTAGAGGGGTTCAACTGAATTACATTTGTACCTTGTTGGTTGGAAACTTAGTGAAATTATATGTTAAGAGGGGATTACGGTATGCAGGGATGTCCGTTAAAAACAGTATCACTGTATATACAATTTTTTACAGTTTTTAAATCTAGTGACTTTCAGGAATATAGAAAAAAATATTTCTTTTAATCATTATTTGTTTTGATAATTGGAATTTTTAAAAAATTTTTTTTCTTATCCCTTATATTTTATTCATTTGAAAATTTGAAAATTCAAAAATATTGTTATATTGTTAACAAGACATTTCTTATATATATATATATATATATATGCTGTAAGTCTATGTTGTATGGAGGATTTGGTATCATCATATGTAGCAAATAAAAACTATTTAACCAACGAACAAATTGGGCAAAAACAATAATTTTTTCCCGGTTTTAATCATTGGGAAGGCATTGTGAAAGTTTCTACCGTTCCTCCTTAGAATAACAAGAAGGGTTGATCCAAGCTGCAAGGCTAAAATGAAAAGGTGTAGTCGCCTCACGTCTTGAGGGGAAGCAGTTTGCAATAGGTCGTCAGGCGGTGTATGTCAACCAGTAGCCATTTCTAAACTAGGAGCGTTCCCTTCCAGACCATCTTGTGGCCGGGATCTGCATCGGGTCGACATTTGGATTTACTCTTCGGCGTCTCGACCTCTGAGGACCTCTAGTCTTGTAAACAACTAAACTTGTATTTTGTAAAACTTCTTCGAGTTAGTTTGAAAATTGTGGACGAAGTGCGTAAGAAAGTCGAAGTTAAATTTTTAAATTAGAAAAAAAATAATACATTCATACATAAAAATTACTAGTTAGATAGACCCTAATTATTTCCTTACAAGTCTAAAATAAAAAATTTCTTTTATGAGAGTTCTAAGGATTTTATTGCTCTCAGGTACAATATGTACCTATTCCATCTATGGATGTAGATCTATCAATCAATACATATAGATTTTGTAACACAATCATTGATGATGTGTTCTTAAAACGTAATGATGCTTTTCATATGGTTGAATTGAAATAACTATAATAATTTTAATGCTAAGAAATTTCTATTACATTAGAGTTAAATTGTTCAATGATCTATCATACGATTTAAAAATAAATATTCATAACAACACGTTCAAAAAACATCTCACAAAGTAGGTTTTAAGCAAATAAATAATTAAGGAAGGCAACACTAATTCAATTTTTATATGTAGCAAAATCCCACAGGATAATGTATCTGTATAATCAAAATGTATCACACCTTATTTATAAAATTTTAAATATATCAACATTTCTTCAATCTTTATCAAGTATGTATCAAATTTCAAATGGATCAATTTTATAGGGTTCGTCAAAGTGCAGAAATGTGATACCAGAGTTCAACCTACCCTCAAGCACTCATTAGAGGATAGTAAATTTCTGTAAAAAGGTCATCAAAAAGTGATACTACCAGTCTAATACAAAACATTGTAATAAATTGGCAAAAGTTCTAAAATAAAGAAATATATAATTTTTCTTTTCAGTAGCTCGAAGCCAATACAGTCCCTGTGTGAATGACAAGATTCATTTCACGGGATCACCGCAAATTAAATATTAATTGAACAAAATAGGAATCGTTCAGTCCGTCACTTCCCCATAAAACCTCCTCTTAACAAATTAAAAACTTTAAATTCGTTCAAAGCCGGTATTTTCAGGCTTTTTAAAATTTCCCTAATTCTCATTTTTTAAAAAAAAATTTAAATATCCTTTTTTTTTGTATCTGTTTATTATGCCCTCTACCAAAGATATATATTTAAATTTATAAAAGTAACAATAGATTTATTTTTGTCATAAAAATAAATTATGTTCATTGAGTAGCTTTTGTGCTTTTACGCAAAAATTGTAACAAACTAATTTAAACTAATTAGCTGAAAATAATGTTTCTATAGAAAATAAAATTTCATTATTGATAGAAGTTTACTATTGCTAAAAATCTGTTCATGGGTAAAAATGAAAAAAAACTTTAGCACAAATTGCTTTGGCCGTTTTCCTAGGAAGAGAGGAAAACATATTTATGAGGAGAAGATGGTTGGGGGTGCGGTCAATGAAAACACAAATAAGTATGATTAACTTATTTTAATGTGCCGACGTTTCGGCTAGAGTTTCTAGCCTTCTTCAGGGCTAAAAACAAAACAAGATAACAACCACAGTAAGTATAGAAAAATAAAAAAATATAAAAAGAAAGTATAAACAGAATAATTTTACAAAATAGAATTAATAAAATTAAGTGATGAGAGAAGCGGGAAATAAAATGTATACATAGGGAAATTAAATGTATTCTCCTCATTTATCATCCACGGTCAACTATCTCTCATAATTATGAAAACATATTTAGTTTTTAATCTGTCACCGTTGTGTTTTAAGAAGGCCATCCTGTTTAGCTTAAAGAGTTCTATATAAAAATAGAAAAATAAAAGGTTCAAAGGAATCAATTTAGCCGATTTCTCCTAAAAAGTAGCCAAAAGAAAAGAGAATTTACATGTATAATTTTATTTATAAAATTGATATAAATATATATTGTTTAAATTCGTACAGAACTTTGATATTTAACCTGGTCAAGTTCGAAGTAAAATTTAAGGGAGGATTTACAAATAGAAATGGTCTAATAATTCCAAATAAGTAGGAACACGAATATTTATATATTCACGAAATAGATGCAGTTCTAAGAGAAGGTATCTACAAATCGATAGGTTGAGATCATGTTTGTAGAAAAGTGTGTAAAAGAACGAAGACTGAGAAGATCAAGGTTCTTAAGGATTTCTTTTATGTTCTAAGGGCATGGAAAAGAATGAAACCGATGTAGTATTGCCGTTAGGAAGTAGATTGTCACTAGGTCTTAAAAAGCTTCTGGGGATAGTCAATCGATTTACTTTTTATTTTTGATCTAGGAAGGATGGTTCTTTCAAGAAATTAATTGTTCGATGGTAACTCAAAATGTTTTTCTAGTTGTGTGGAATTGAATAGGGGTAATTTAAGTGATAGAAATAATACTAAGAAGATGTTTCAAACCAGACATATTGTAACAGAAATTGTTAATCATACTTCAGCTCCGTGCCGGTTTTCAACATCAATGCAAACCATTTTTCCAACATCGTGGAGAGTATTGGAGAGCAGAGTGGAACAGAGAGTATTTGCTAACGTTAGTAGATTGGCAGAAGTATGGATAATGATGACGTTGGCCCGTTCTTGTGCACTTTTCCTTCACAAATCCAATGGATTTGTCATTACTGAATGTTTGTATCTCATCAAAACATGTAATGAACGATTGCACAACGGCATGTCAGGCAATGACTTATAGCTTGATAACTTTGACTGTAATTTGGATTGATTGTGATTTTTTTTGTAATTTTTTTTTATGTATTTTTTGCGTATTTTTTATGTGTGTAATTTTTATTTATTTATTTTTTATTTATTTAATTTTTATTTATTTTATGTATTGTAATTTTATGTATGTAATTTTTTTTTACGTATTTTTTATGTAATTCTGAAAAGGCGTTGTTGTTTTTTTTATCGTACAGCACCAGCTTTAAAGTAAATTGACATAGATAGTACTGTAAAGAGAGCAAAATCGCTCAGGAATACAACACAGAAGTGGTTAATAATTAACTAATATGAAAAGCACGTATTTCCACAAACATTTGGCTAATGAATTTTGTTAAGGACCTTTCTTCGTGTTTGGTTACCCTAAGGGTTCATTTCTGCTTTCTCACCTCTTTAAAACATTTTACAAGTTGTTCGACAAACAGTTTTTCACTAGAATGAAGCTGGTAAATCATTTGTCTTTAACTCTCAGTCGGTAGCACCTCAAGTTATCTCATGGACGGTCGTCCGGAATCTGTTGGATCTTTCTACCAAATTTTGTTATTTAAGGAATGACTAGTCACTTCCTTATATAATCTTTAAGCCGAATAAAATACAAGCAATGTTTTTCATATATTTATTAAAACTTTTAAGTTGGACAATAAACATTTTTTTTTCAATTGAATATTATGTAAATTTAATTTAGAAACATATCTGTACCTCGGAGGGATACAACACTATGTCCATTTTTTTCCATATTGACTTTATTACAGAGTTAAAATCAGCTTTTCTCATATTTCTTAGAGGAATAGAGCACTATGTCCAAAACCAGTTAGAACCGGATATAGCATGTTTTAAAACAACACCAAGTCCACTTTCATTTAGAGGGATAGAACACCATGTTGGTGTTTTATCCTTCTGAAGCATGTGAATTACTACTGGACATAGTGTTGTATTATTTTATTATTATTATTATTATTAGTATATTATTTTTACTTACAGCCTTTGCTTTGCACAGTAAGTCGAATTAAAAAAGAGCACAGTGCCAATGGTATATATAATGTTGGAGTTACTAATTACCTTACAAGGGACAAATGATTTGAATCCACAAATAGTTCTACTCTTAAATGCATTTTTTTTTTTAACAAGTATTTAAAAAAAGTAATCGATTCCAGAAAAAAAACGAATTAAAATTTCAAAATATAACGTAAAACCGATTTTACATGGTTTTATTCTATACTTGCTGTCGTTTAGTAGAGGACAAAGAGTTATGATCATTTGTCTTCTGCTAAGGCTTTGTGGGGGGGAATTGGAGGGAGGGTGGGGGATCGGACGAGGGCTAACACTGTGGGGCTTTGTCACCTCACCAGCGTAAAACCGATGTCGAAACTCAAACCTTTCCTGTTTCCTGTGTTGCTATCAAAGGAAAATCCATCGAGAAAGTTTTTGCTGGTACATCAGAAACATTCCTGCGCTCAATGGAATTGAGTGGTGTTTAAGCCGTCTAACTGACTTAGTAGATATCCTGTGGTTTTAAGATTAAAATATTTTATTTGTTCGTAATACGTAAAATTTAATAATATTGCAAATTGTTTATCGTAAATGAATTACTTAGATGATGCTAAGAACGTGTATAGTCACAGAATTATCGTTACTTCATTCTGAGGCTTTCTGTCTCGTAAGAATAACAGTATATAGTAGAATTTTGATTAAATGAATCTCGAACAAATGTTTATATTGTAGTTTGAGTTTTAGATGATTAAAAATTCTTTTTTTTTTTTTTTTTGCAAATATTTAGTTTACATTTATTTGTTTATGTGTATACATAGAGATTTGTTTTGGTAGGATGTGCTCATTTATCACTATTTCTTATTTCTCAAGTCCGTGGCAAATTGTGATACTTATCTTACCCTATAATAGTTATTCACAATATTTATAAATAAATTTTAAAAAATCATGACATTTAAGTTCAAACATTTATTGACCTCTGTATAACGAATTGTACGGAATTCAACCTCTATAAAACAGATAATATGTGTGGTATGGTAAATAATTAACAAATCGTTTTATAAGTATGTACATATTATGTAAACAGCTTTAGTTATAAAATGAGACAAGAATTACTCACTAAAATTAAATATAAAAATATTGATTTCTAATTAGGTAATATGTTCTGTTTCCACAACGCTTAAAGAACACTGTTTCCTTTTGCCAGCCATCACTACAAGGCGGGACAGTACAACGCAAATAAATTAATAAATGAAACTTATTGCTTTAGGTTATAAAATCGACCGAAATTAGTAATGAATGACTGATCCCTTACGAAACTAAATGGAGTGGAATAAGATTTCTAAATGAGCTCACTAAGATTCATTGGTCAATTGATTTTACTGAAAGAGAAATGTAGGTGGACTATGTGTCGTCACTTGCGGTATGTAAAGGTTACCGTTGCAAAATTTCGTAGCACAATCAATTTTTTTTAATATATGTAGATAAATGCTGTGTTTACTATGCATGATGTCCTGTAAGATGTTAAAGAGAACATCAAATGCAACAAAAAGTCGATTTAGGAACTCGAGCGATTTTCTACAGAAAAGAAAGAAATTTATTTTGTGGTTTGATAAGCTACACAGTTTTTTTATTAGTTGTTTTATACATTCTTCAATTATTCGTGACTAAGTAAATTTGCTCTAAATGATATTATGACATGATACAAACATGGCGAAGGTCTCGAGGCCATCTTCTTTTCAGACGCCTAGGAGGATTATTAGGTAGTTAAGGAGAAGCCAGGTTAGAAACGAGTTGGTTTGGGTGGTTGGGAAGTTTATTATGGAAGGATTGGTATCTGGTTCTGGCCAAATCGGCAACATAGAGGACATTGAGGTCCTGATGGATGACTTGATTTGTAACTAAGTAAGGAGCATTAAGGATTTTGGACTGTAAGGATTGGATTCAAGAGGATCGAATTCCGTATGTCCAGATAGACCTTATAATAGTCATGTAGATCAGTCTTTTGTAATGGATTGGAAGTTTGGACCGTTTGTCTAGTAAATGTTGTAATAGTCGAAATCGACGAGCAGTTTCCTGTCTTTTCAGTCTTGTATGAGGATTCCATGTCAGTCGTTTGTCAAGATTTAGTCCTAAGTAACGGATCTGCTCAACATAAGTGGGGTATCATTAAAACATACTGTAGGGCAAGACGTAGGTTTACGACGAAGTGTAAATTTGATTCGGTGGGATTTATTGGAATTTATTTTAATCCTCCAGTTTTGGCACCATTCTTCAAGGGTGGTGATTTGGGATTGGAGGGATTAGGATACAATGGAAGGATCATTATTCACTGACAATAGGCTGAACTGTTTTAAAAATAAATTTTGAAACAAAATAAGCGACAAGAACTCAGACTAAAATTAAAATATATTTATATGAAATTATAAATACGGCTCATACATTTTTTTCTCTATCCCTTCAAAAAATATATGGTAAAATTCGGTTTTAATTTTTTTTTCTTTATAGATATTATTGAAGAATACGATACCCCTTTTCCCTCCTCAAACTAAAAAATAGCTTCATTATCGTAATATGATAAAATAGATAAGCGTTTTAAATATTACTAATTCTATAGAACTCCTTCTTGACCTTGAAGATTCTAAACCGTTGTCCGTTGTAATCTTTTAATAATGAGATTAAATAATTTTTCGACCTTTGAAATGTTATTATTTATATGAAACTAATAAAGATGGACCTAAAACTTAACCTATACATACGCAGTCCGTGATGACCCAGCACTTCGTTGAGCTCTTGGTTCGAAGTGGTGTGCGTTGGGTTCGGGTATTGCGTTTGGGTAAGTTAGTACTTATGTCATGGAGGTTTTACGAAATGAATCGTGACTTCCAATAAAGATGAGCTGTAACCTCTATGATACCTGGTGACAGTAAAAAATTGAAAATTAATAATGGTAAATTCCCGGTTTAGTGATTTTGTAAACAATTTTTGCATATTTATTGATATTTTTTATTCCCATAAAGTTGAAAGGTGTGAGAAATCCCATGAGGCCTTCCAATTTAAATATTATAAGGACTCTTAGTGTCCTTATTGGTGACACAATACCTTCAGAGTCACTGACATATTTATTTATCAACAGTTTGGGTTGTCTCCAACCATTATGCCGGAACTTTACGCTTACAAATCAAAAATACCTACTAATGATTGGTAAATAAAGATATTCACAAACATCGGTGTACGCGTGTATGTTCCAGAGAGTAAATTACATCCGGTTTACTCTATTTGTATTACAAAAAGGAATATTATAAAGATGGGCGGAATGAAACTAGACGTAAATATCAGTAGTTCACATTTACGTAATTAGTTGGTTGAATAAATAATGAATAAAAATTCATGGAAATAGTACTACATAACATATAAATTCAACTCTCGTTCTAGAATTTTTATTATATACTATGATTATGATTATGAACTACCCGTACCTATTTTTTATAAAAATAAATTTATTTTGTAACCTATAAATTTATATCTGTGCTGTGTTAAATCCATATTAACAGCTTAAGTCACAACCGCACAAGATTTAAAACAAAATATTTACTTTTTAAATATTCCACTAACACCTGTTTAACAGATCCAATACTTAGTTGACAAGAGACTTACTTGAAATCCACATACAAGACTGAAACGACAAGAAACTGCTCGTAGATTTCTATTGTTACAACACCTACTTGACAAACGCTCTAAACTTTCCATTCACTACAAAACATTATTATGCACTATGATAATGAGACCAATTTGGACATATGGAGTTGAACACTGGTGCTCAACTAAACCATAAAACTCCTCCCGCATCCAATCCGTACAATCGAAAATCCTACGTAAAATCCTTGAAGCTCCTTATTACATTTTATGATTTTTTACTCTTTTCAAATTAAGAATAATTTATTATTAATATAAAAATTCTCTTGGAAGAACATAATTTACCGTATGAAGTAGATTGTAGGAAGATAGTCCGGGTGGCAGTCAATAAAGGTTTTAAAATAGTAAAATAAATCAATTTCTTGTTAGGTCAACAAAAAATAGTTTTCTTTTACTATTTTGATACCTTTATTGATCGCCATGTAGAAAATCCTTCATTTTTTGTAACTTTTGTAGTTTCCTCATTTATAAAAACATATTTTCCTTTATCAACTGGAAGAGATATTGTTCTGTTTTTTTTTGATTTTTTTATATACTTTTCTATCTTTGCTTTATTTCTTGGTTTAAATTCACAGTTCATTAATTAATTTCGAGATAAATATTATATAATTATTGCGTTTGTATGTATTAACATTTTTTTGTATTTTGTAAATTTGTTTCTGGTTTCCCTCCTATTGTCTACAACCTCCTTTTTACACGATTAAAATTAAAACATTTCACTTAGCTAATATTAATTTTAAATTTGGTATAGATGTAAAATGTAGGCAGGTAGATGAATGCAACTACCGACAAATTAATATGTACCGACTTTAAAATTAAAACATTTCACTATGGGACCAGTGTTAGCTTTTCTCAGGGAAAGAGATTGGCAATTTCTATTGCAAATATCCCCTCGCCCCAACACCAACCAGTAAAGTACCAAAGATAATTTAGGATTGATCTTTTATAGTTCAATGATATACACATATTCAGCGCTCCTAGTTCGTTGAAATGATGTTAGTAATAAGTTTAATTTTAACAAGTATTTAAGATATAATTTTAATTAATTAACTAATATAGAAGACAACTATGAGGATATAAACATTTTATATATAATAATAAATTATCTATAATATAATAATGTCCATATAGTCTTACACTTTTTATTTTCTTGTAACTCCTACGTTTCGGCCTTTTCGACTATAACAAGGATGGATTAGATAAAAGGATTATTTGAAGAAAGACAGAGAGCCTTCAAAGAATATGAAATGCCTGAATAATCCTTATAATAAGATTAAAAATTACTAAAATATAAACAAAAAGTCAATCTTGATTTGTACAAAGAGTTCTATGTTTGAATAATAACCAACGCATTATGGGATATATAGAATGATTAGAATTTTTTTTCCATAACTTTACTTTTAAATCATTATTATTAAATTAAAATGTTTATATTTCTTTATTCCTTTTGGATTATATAACTTTATATTTTTATTTCCATAATCCTGTAATTTTACTTAATTATCTACATATATACCTTTTATTTCCTACTTCTTCCATTATGTTTTTAAAAATAATTTTCATTTTGTACATACATTTATTAACCTGATTTTCATATGATATTTTATTATTTGTTTTTTCCTCTTTCTTAATTTTAATATTACTCTTTCCATACAGCCTTTATGTTGTTATAATGCTTAAACTATGATGTCTTTCTATTTATCGATTTTGTATCGATGTATTTATGTATCCATAATATTAGTTATTTTTTATCTTTCTGTATATCCTTTTATTCACTTTATCGTTTTTTTGTTCTTAGCCCTGTTGAAGGCCTAAAATTCTAGCCAAAACGTTGGCTCTAATAAGTTATTACTTATTTTTGTTTTTCACTCACCGCACCTCTAACCATCTTCTCCTCATTATCCATAAATTTTCATTTAAAATGCTCTTTTCTCCTAAAGCATGAACAGTTGTTTTGAAATTTTCGCCTCCCAAGGAGGTAATTAAAAGTTTTGTTATCTTTGCACCGTAATAGATTTTTATTATTTAATTGTTCTTTTTAAATAATTATCCTATTTAATCCTCTAACTCCAAAAATTCTCTTCGTAAATTGAATTGGCTTTGGCCAAAAGCATTAGCCTTACTTTTAGACTTTTCAATTTAAATCATCCGTGTTTCAATTGGTTTTAAATTACTCTAAGCTGACATAATGATTTGTGAAATCTGCAAAAAAAAAAAGTTACAAACGTTCAGAGAGGAACTTTTTTTCACTTGTTTGGACGCATGTCTGCTCTTCATTTTTAAATTCCTCGTAACTTCCAGGGAGGAATTTAAAAATGGACCGCATCTGCTAGCGTGTTGCTTGCAAATAAATTATTTAGCAACTGCTAGCTCAGTTAGACGATGGGGCTCAACAAATCAAAGTGGAAGCCATGTTGGGATGTTAAATTCTAAAGCCACTTCGTCTATGCTTGAGTTTATTAAGTAAACAGTACTAAAAAACTTCTATGTGTGTTCTTATATAATTTCTGAAAGGTTTTTTTTTTTTGTTTTATTTGTCGGTATGCCAAATCTCCCTTAATACTTCATCAAAACCAACGATTGAGCGTTCATTTTGAAAATTACCTTTATCGTTAATAATGAATAATTAACATTTTTACCATCCGCCATTATTTTAAATTCAATCCATCGCCGATTAGTCGTTTCATTCACCCATATCTTGGTATTTATGAAGATAGTAATATATTATATTATATATTATAGTAATAGTTTTTTAATCACTTTTA